>NC_053392.1:5715769-6017587 GCF_905171765.1 Bufo bufo | reverse complement strand
CCCTGCAGGTACCATGGAGACCGGATGCCAAACAACCCCGCGTCTCCATGTGTACAGTGCGCCTGCGCGCCCGACACTGTGCGTCTCCAGTCGGTGCCATGTAAACGCAGTAGACAACCCTGGAATCGCTCATCATATTCTTCGATAGCACATTCCACTTTACTGCCACATCATCATCATGGTAAGGGCAGCCAAGGCTATCGTCCACTGGATCCTAGGGGAGCCTAGTTATACAAATATTTACCAAGCCGCTATATTGTCATGATTTAAGGGTGGAGTACCTAATCCCATTTCCATTAAATTCAGCTTCATGGTTCGAGGGCTCATATGTTCATTTTATTGGGGGGGGGGGGGGGTATAGGTCATAAACCCCACGATCCAATGTGGGTCATCACCCTCCTCACCCCCACAGAACCACTCCAGTGTCCTAGTGGGTGGCATATCTCCCCACATTTAACACATGGGGTAGACACACCTTCCAAGGACACATAACTGTCAGTTTGAGGTGGGCGTATCCTCCATTTGATAAGGGGAACGCCCCTCCTCTTTTCCAACCACAGCTGACCAGCTTAGTCGGGTGGTTGAGTTACCCGTCCCCGGGTTAACCCCCTGGACCCAAGCAAGCCGTCCCATTCAAACTGGCCCTTTTATTATAAGCCATATGGCCTAAAATAGTGTAACTCGATCGCTCAATCAAGGCATAAATAGCAGAATACAGATTGTAAGAAACAATTGGTTCCTAGCTAACCCTAGGCCCCGATAGAGCCAAGCTGCCCCCACCAAGGGGTTAAATAGATGAAGCAAACTGAGCTACTCAAGTACTCTTTCAACTAGATATGAACAAAATAGCTACCGTGTAAATTTCCTGTGTCGCGGTCTCTTCTTAGTTTATGTCCCCTGGTCCCATCAATAGTGCAGATTTCTTTGAGGGTGTGCTCCACGCAGGGGCAGCGAGATAGCCCCATATCCCATTGACGATGGCGCGCATGGAACGGCGCGCCGAGCGGAACACATGTTTTTCCGTTGGACATGCACTAAATGGACGGTCTACTTGGCGAAATGTGCCCCCGTTTGCCATCAAGAACTGCAGTAAGTACGTTTTCATGTTTAATACATTATGAAGAATCACGTTTGGAATAAGATGTTTAATAGCCCCCACAGTTGGGTAACACAGAGAGAGGTGACACATGTTTTGAATATGTAATTGCTGATTAACATACTTAATTGGGTCATGTGACCTATCTAAGAGGGTATATGTATTTGGTTCTGTTCACAGTGTCAGTTGCTGACGTCTCATTTTGCTGGTGAATAAACCTCTGGAACATTCAAGACTGGAGAGCGCTGCGGTTTTCTTTACAAGTCTACCAAAAGAGCGATCCCACAATCACAGAACGAATCGACTCAGACCCTGTGACACGTATAATGAGAATTTCTGAAATGAGTAAAAAATTCCCAAATAGGGGCTATCCACCTCAACTGACGAAGCAGAAGACTAAACAGCCACCCACAAAACCTAAGACAGACGCTCCTCGCATTCCCTGCATAACGACATTCCACCCTCTTATGCCCAAAATACTGGTCCCTTGTACAATGTGCTTACCCATCAGCAAACCCTCCACGCACTTGCTATAAACGAGGTCCCAACATAAAAGACAAACTTATCCAAAAAATCCCCAAACAACGTTTTCTGACAAATCCCAAACATGGAACGTTTCTGTGCCTACATGGCGCCCAATATCATGAAAGGTGACTTTATAACACACCCACGCATGGGCAAACGGTTTCAAGTCAAGGATTTTTTTTACATGCGATTCATCTTTTGTTGTTTACTTGATCAAATGTCCGTGCGGCTTAGCTCACGTCGGTGAAACGACACAACATATCCGCGATCGAATCTGTAAACACAAATTGACGATACGGACGAAACAACTTCTCCTACCATTACCGGCACAGTTTGAGAAATGCAAACATTAAATCTCTCAACTTCGGTTCCAAGTTATCGAGCGGGTTTTTCAACCAAGACAAGAGTCCTACTGGATCCATAAACTGGACACATTGGAACCAAGAGGTTTAAATAGAGAATGTGATTTCCGTATATTATCGGGATTATAACTTGCTCTCTCTCTCTGTTTGAGGCTCGTTGATGGGGACTAGGCCAACATGGGTGAGAATCCCCCCTCCCTCCCCCCCCCCCCTTGCTAGCAGTTTTTCTCGGATACTTGTCCACTAATCATTAATTACTAATCATTGATCACTGTTGATTGTTTTTTGCTTCTGTTTCTTGCCCATCATCTCCGGATTTTTATCTCTTATATTGAATATACCCCTGAATCAGGTTACACTATATATTACCACATTGTGTTACTTCTCACTACATCCTTGTCACGAGTTGGAGGTCCCAGGAGAGACCTCCGCGTCGTCAAGCAAAAACATACAGCAATACGGTACAGTCATTGCACAAACAGAATCCAAGGAGGGAAACACAGGGAAATTGAGAGCTCTATGTACCGTCCGCACAGTGGGAGGAAAACCCCCAACGCGCCACTGTCTAGTATTACTCCAGACGGGCGTGACTAAGCAACTCCTGGTATTTACTAGGGCCCCAGATGGTAGGGTTAGGCTTTGCTGCAGGGAGTTGCCAGGGTCCACTCTGGAGCATGAACTAGACAGTGACAACAGGAGCAAATGGACAACAGGTACCAGAAGGTACCGACGGTACATAGGCAAACATAACAAACAGGCAAATACAAGCAGGTAACTAAAAACACAAGCAGGAGTTCACGCAAGGGGACAGGAGTGGCAATGGGCAGGTAAGGACTAGCTCCACCAGTGGTATACTGCGTGGCCTTGCCCATAGCACTCTGCAGCAAGGCACGCTGAACAGAGACACATGAATACACACAAGGTGACTCAAACATAAATGGCAGAACAGATAACAGAAACACAGGAAAGAGGACGGCAATGAACAAGTAGGAAACCCACAGAGCACAGACAGACACGGATCCCATGGGAGAGTGAGTACAAACTAGGAGCAGGACAAGACAACACCCACCAGGAGACCTCAGCCTTATATACAGCTTCCATGGAGCAGACAGAGACGATTAACTCCAGATAGGAACACAGGGGAGTTAACCCATAAAGAATCACAAAGAACACACAGAAACAAAACTGCAGCGAGGAGTGCCGAACGAGAAAGGACAGAAGGTCACAGAGATAGTGGCTGTGACATTGTTATATTGTGATACCTTTATTTTGATGGATAATCCTTCTATATCCATATCAATACCGCAATTAAACCGCTCTCAATGTACTTGCGCCTCACTTCCTCCTTGATCTGACAGATTGCCAGCCTTCTTTATCCATTACCTACATATCTTCTGGAATTCTATCCGGCCCCTCTCCTACTTTCGCCCTCTTGCCCACACTCTATCTGAGTACTGAGCGCGCATGCGCAGGCACTGCCCTAAACGTGATGACGCACCGCCGGCTCCAGACGCCCTGACAGTATTTATAGCGCCCTGATCCACGTTTCTACATATCATGTCTTCTCTCTTCATGTCCTGTTCCTTCACACCTAATGAGATCCCAATGATACTGCCGATCCCAGATCAGTCCCTTCCCCCACCCAGTTACTGATGGGAAATCCTTCCTTTAATCTCTCTTTTCTACTCTTTTTATTTTTAACAGATTATCAGATATACTGGAATTTTCTGTGACCACATTGTATATATATCTCTCTAGACCCCGCTGAGGAAGGTCGTATTAGAGACGTCCGGGAATTAGTTCTCATGTGGCTATAAACTAATGATGTACAAATGAGAATCTGCAAAAAAAAGAAAATGTAAAAATTCTTTGCACAAATTTTTTTTTTTGGGGGAGAAGAGCCGTGTATTATCTTCAGCCCGTTATTATGTGATATCAGAGGACATTACAGGAGGAGGTAGGAGAGGACTACAACTCCCAGCATGTCCAGCCTGTTATTATGTGATATCAGAGGACATTACAGGAGGAGGTAGGAGAGGACTACAACTCCCAGCATGTCCAGCCTGTTATTATGTGATATCAGAGGACATTACAGGAGGAGGGAGGAGAGGACTACAACTCCCAGCATGTCCAGCCTGTTATTATGTGATACCAGAGGACATTACAGGAGGAGGGAGGAGAGGACTACAACTCCCAGCATGTCCAGCCTGTTATTATGTGATATCAGAGGACATTACAGGAGGAGGTAGAAGAGGACTACAACTCCCAGCATGTCCAGCCTGTTATTATGTGATATCAGAGGACATTACAGGAGGAGGTAGGAGAGGACTACAACTCCCAGCATGTCCAGCCTGTTATTATGTGATATCAGAGGACATTACAGGAGGAGGTAGGAGAGGACTACAACTCCCAGCATGTCCAGCCTGTTATTATGTGATATCAGAGGACATTACAGGAGGTAGGAGAGGACTACAACTCCCAGCATGTCCAGCCTGTTATTATGTGATATCAGAGGACATTACAGGAGGAGGTAGGAGAGGACTACAACTCCCAGCATGTCCAGCCTGTTATTATGTGATATCAGAGGACATTACAGGAGGAGGTAGGAGAGGACTACAACTCCCAGCATATCCAGCCTGTTATTATGTGATATCAGAGGACATTACAGGAGGAGGTAGAAGAGGACTACAACTCCCAGCATGTCCAGCCTGTTATTATGTGATATCAGAGGACATTACAGGAGGAGGTAGGAAAGGACTACAACTCCCAGCATGTCCAGCCTGTTATTATGTGATATCAGAGGACATTACAGGAGGAGGTAGAAGAGGACTACAACTCCCAGCATGTCCAGCCTGTTATTATGTGATATCAGAGGACATTACAGGAGGAGGTAGGAGAGGACTACAACTCCCAGCATGTCCAGCCTGTTATTATGTGATATCAGAGGACATTACAGGAGGAGGTAGGAGAGGACTACAACTCCCAGCATGTCCAGCCTGTTACTATGTGATATCAGAGGACATTACAGGAGGAGGTAGGAGAGGACTACAACTCCCAGCATGTCCAGCCTGTTACTATGTGATATCAGAGGACATTACAGGAGGAGGTAGGAGAGGACTACAACTCCCAGCATGTCCAGCCTGTTATTATGTGATATCAGAGGACATTACAGGAGGAGGTAGGAGAGGACTACAACTCCCAGCATGTCCAGCCTGTTATTATGTGATATCAGAGGACATAACAGGAGGAGGTAGGAAAGGACTACAACTCCCAGCATGTCCAGCCTGTTATTATGTGATATCAGAGGACATTACAGGAGGAGGTAGGAGAGGACTACAACTCCCAGCATGTCCAGCCTGTTATTATGTGACATCAGAGGACATTACAGGAGGAGGTAGGAGAGGACTACAACTCCCAGCATGTCCAGCCTGTTATTATGTGATATCAGAGGACATTACAGGAGGAGGTAGGAGAGGACTACAACTCCCAGCATGTCCAGCCTGTTATTATGTGATATCAGAGGACATTACAGGAGGAGGTCGGAGAGGACTACAACTCCCAGCATGTCCAGCCTGTTATTATGTGATATCAGAGGACATTACAGGAGGTAGGAGAGGACTACAACTCCCAGCCTCTCTGTAGAGATTTCCCGCTTTCTTCGTTTTCCAGGTTTTCACAGTTTCCTCACAATTACTTTTCTTCCACCTTGTTGAGCTCCTCCCCTTCACTGATCACATGATAGTGACGTCACCGCAGGTCTTTCATGAACTGATATCTTCAACATTGCTGAGCTCCGCCCCTTTAGGTCACATGACATTATCACAGGTCCTTTACCACGACATATTGTACACTGCTACACTCCGCCCCTGATCACATGATGATGACGTCACCGCAGGTCCTTCCGCTCTCTGTCCCTATGGAGAAGCTGCCCCCGGCCGCCATGATGGAGGCTCCCCTCCCAGGTAACAGGAGCTGTGAACGGGTCTGGTCAGGGCTGACACTGCTGGGTGTGCGGGGAGATTCATGGGGTCCTGAGCTGTAATATACAGTATATACCGGTGACATAACACCAGGAGCCGCACAGCGATCAGGCCACGTGTCAGAGACGCCACCGCTGCGAATAAAGCGGAAAAGTCCATGAGACGGATAGAGACACATCAGGGGGCGTCGTGTATATACTGAGCCCATCGCCAGGATACCCCCCAGTGTCCGATAGGTGCAGGATATAGTGTGTGTGTATATATATATAGTCCTCTGTAGTGTATATACAGTATACTGTCCTCTATAGTATATATATATATACAGTATACTGTCCTCTGTAGTATATATACAGTATACTGTCCTCTGTAGTGTATATACAGTATACTGTCCTCTATAGTATATATATATACAGTATACTGTCCTCTGTAGTATATATACAGTATACTGTCCTCTGTAGTGTGTATATACAGTATACTGTCCTCTGTAGTGTATATATACAGTATACTGTCCTCTGTAGTGTATATACAGTATACTGTCCTCTGTAGTGTATATACAGTATACTGTCCTCTGTAGTGTATATATACAGTATACTGTCCTCTGTAGTATGTATATACAGTATACTGTCCTCTGTAGTATATATATACAGTATACTGTCCTCTGTAGTATATATACAGTATACTGTCCTCTGTAGTGTATATATACAGTATACTGTCCTCTGTAGTATATATATACAATATACTGTCCTCTGTAGTGTATATACAGTATACTGTCCTCTGTAGTGTATATATACAGTATACTGTCCTCTGTAGTGTATATATACAGTATACTGTCCTCTGTAGTATATATACAGTACTGTCCTCTGTAGTATATATATAGTATACTGTCCTCTGTAGTATATATATACAGTATACTGTCCTCTGTAGTATATATACAGTATACTGTCCTCTGTAGTATATATACAGTATACTGTCCTCTGTAGTGTATATACAGTATACTGTCCTCTGTAGTGTATATATACAGTATACTGTCCTCTGTAGTATATATACAGTATACTGTCCTCTGTAGTGTATATATACAGTATACTGTCCTCTGTAGTATATATACAGTATACTGTTCTCTGTAGTGTATATATACAGTATACTGTCCTCTGTAGTATATATAAACAGTATACTGTCCTCTGTAGTATATATACAGTATACTGTCCTCTGTAGTGTATATACAGTATACTGTCCTCTGTAGTGTATATACAGTATACTGTCCTCTGTAGTGTATATACAGTATACTGTCCTCTGTAGTGTATATACAGTATACTGTCCTCTGTAGTGTGTGTGTGTATATATATACAGTATACTGTCCTCTGTAGTGTATATATACAGTATACTGTCCTCTGTAGTGTATATATAGTATACTGTCCTCTGTAGTGTATATACAGTATACTGTCCTCTGTAGTGTATATATACAGTATACTGTCCTCTGTAGTGTATATACAGTATACTGTCCTCTGTAGTGTGTGTATATATATATATATACAGTATACTGTCCTCTGTAGTGTATATATACAGTATACTGTCCTCTGTAGTATATATATACAGTATACTGTCCTCTGTAGTGTATATATATATTATACTGCCCTCTGTAGTATATATACAGTATACTGTCCTCTGTAGTGTATATATACAGTATACTGTCCTCTGTAGTATATATACAGTATACTGTCCTCTGTAGTATATATATACAGTATACTGTCCTCTGTAGTGTATATACAGTATACTGTCCTCTGTAGTATATATACAGTATACTGTCCTCTAGTGTATATATACAGTATACTGTCCTCTGTAGTGTATATATACAGTATACTGTCCTCTGTAGTGTATATACAGTATACTGTCCTCTGTAGTGTATATACAGTATACTGTCCTCTGTAGTGTATATACAGTATACTGTCCTCCGTAGTGTATATACAGTATACTGTCCTCTGTAGTGTATATACAGTATACTGTCCTCCGTAGTATATATACAGTATACTGTCCTCTGTAGTATATATACAGTATACTGTCCTCTGTAGTATATATACAGTATACTG
The DNA here is from genome assembly GCF_905171765.1 of Bufo bufo. Classification (NCBI taxonomy): domain Eukaryota; kingdom Metazoa; phylum Chordata; class Amphibia; order Anura; family Bufonidae; genus Bufo; species Bufo bufo. Next base: position 6,009,540 of record NC_053392.1, on the reverse strand, counting down.
TCCTCTGTAGTGTATATATACAGTATACTGTCCTCTGTAGTGTATATACAGTATACTGTCCTCTGTAGTGTATATACAGTATACTGTCCTCTGTAGTATATATACAGTGTACTGTCCTCTGTAGTATATACAGTATACTGTCCTCTGTAGTGTATATACAGTATACTGTCCTCTGTAGTGTATATATACAGTATACTGTCCTCTGTAGTGTATATATACAGTATACTGTCCTCTGTAGTGTATATACAGTATACTGTCCTCTGTAGTGTATATACAGTATACTGTCCTCTGTAGTGTATATACAGTATACTGTCCTCTGTAGTATATATATACAGTATACGGTCCTCTGTAGTGTATATACAGTATACTGTCCTCTGTAGTGTATATATAGTATACTGTCCTCTGTAGTGTATATACAGTATACTGTCCTCTGTAGTATATATATATATATATACAGTATACTGTCCTCTGTAGTGTATACAGTATACTGTCCTCTGTAGTGTATACAGTATACTGTCCTCTGTAGTGTATATACAGTATACTGTCCTCTGTAGTGTATATACAGTATACTGTCCTCTGTAGTGTATATACAGTATACTGTCCTCTGTAGTGTATATACAGTATACTGTCCTCTGTAGTGTATATATACAGTATACTGTCCTCTGTAGTGTATATATACAGTATACTGTCCTCTGTAGTATATATACAGTATACTGTCCTCTGTAGTGTATATACAGTATACTGTCCTCTGTAGTGTATATACAGTATACTGTCCTCTGTAGTATATATATACAGTATACTGTCCTCTGTAGTATATATACAGTATACTGTCCTCTGTAGTATAATACAGGATACTGTCCTCTGTAGTATATATATACAGTATACTGCCCTCTGTAGTGTATATATACAGTATACTGTCCTCTGTAGTGTATATATACAGTATACTGTCCTCTGTAGTATATATACAGTATACTGTCCTCTGTAGTATATATAGAGTATACTGTCCTCTGTAGTATATATACAGTATACTGTCCTCTGTAGTATATATACAGTATACTGTCCTCTGTAGTATATATATACAGTATACTGTCCTCTGTAGTATATATATACAGTATACTGTCCTCTGTAGTATATATACAGTATACTGTCCTCTGTAGTATATATATACAGTATACTGTCCTCTGTAGTATATATATACAGTATACTGTCCTCTGTAGTATATATATACAGTATACTGTCCTCTGTAGTGTATATACAGTATACTGTCCTCTGTAGTGTATATACAGTATACTGTCCTCTGTAGTGTATACAGTATACTGTCCTCTGTAGTGTATATACAGTATACTGTCCTCTGTAGTGTATATACAGTATACTGTCCTCTGTAGTATATATACAGTATACTGTCCTCTGTAGTGTCCTCTGTAGTGTATATATACAGTATACTGTCCTCTGTAGTATATATACAGTATACTGTCCTCTGTAGTATATATACAGTGTACTGTCCTCTGTAGTGTATATACAGTATACTGTCCTCTGTAGTATATATATACAGTATACTGTCCTCTGTAGTATATATACAGTATACTGTCCTCTGTAGTATAATACAGGATACTGTCCTCTGTAGTATATATATACAGTATACTGCCCTCTGTAGTGTATATATACAGTATACTGTCCTCTGTAGTATATATACACAGTATACTGTCCTCTGTAGTATATATACAGTATACTGTCCTCTGTAGTATATATAGAGTATACTGTCCTCTGTAGTATATATACAGTATACTGTCCTCTGTAGTATATATACAGTATACTGTCCTCTGTAGTATATATACAGTATACTGTCCTCTGTAGTGTGTGTATATATACAGTATACTGTCCTCTGTAGTATGTATATACAGTATACTGTCCTCTGTAGTATGTATATACAGTATACTGTCCTCTGTAGTATGTATATACAGTATACTGTCCTCTGTAGTATATATACAGTATACTGTCCTCTGTAGTATATATACAGTATACTGTCCTCTGTAGTATGTATATACAGTATACTGTCCTCTGTAGTATGTATATACAGTATACTGTCCTCTGTAGTATGTATATACAGTATACTGTCCTCTGTAGTATATATACAGTATACTGTCCTCTGTAGTATATATACAGTATACTGTCCTCTGTAGTATATATACAGTGTACTGTCCTCTGTAGTATATACAGTATACTGTCCTCTGTAGTGTATATACAGTATACTGTCCTCTGTAGTGTAAATATACAGTATACTGTCCTCTGTAGTGTATATACAGTATACTGTCCTCTGTAGTGTATATACAGTATACTGTCCTCTGTAGTGTATATACAGTATACTGTCCTCTGTAGTGTATATACAGTATACTGTCCTCTGTAGTGTATATACAGTATACTGTCCTCTGTAGTGTATATACAGTATACTGTCCTCTGTAGTGTATATACAGTATACTGTCCTCTGTAGTGTATATACAGTATACTGTCCTCTGTATTGTATATACAGTATACTGTCCTCTGTAGTGTATATACAGTATACTGTCCTCTGTAGTGTATATACAGTATACTGTCCTCTGTAGTGTATATACAGTATACTGTCCTCTGTAGTGTATATACAGTATACTGTCCTCTGTAGTGTATATACAGTATACTGTCCTCTGTAGTATATATACAGTATACTGTCCTCTGTAGTGTCCTCTGTAGTGTATATATACAGTATACTGTCCTCTGTAGTATATATACAGTATACTGTCCTCTGTAGTATATATACAGTGTACTGTCCTCTGTAGTGTATATACAGTATACTGTCCTCTGTAGTATATATATACAGTATACTGTCCTCTGTAGTATATATACAGTATACTGTCCTCTGTAGTATAATACAGGATACTGTCCTCTGTAGTATATATATACAGTATACTGCCCTCTGTAGTGTATATATACAGTATACTGTCCTCTGTAGTATATATACACAGTATACTGTCCTCTGTAGTATATATACAGTATACTGTCCTCTGTAGTATATATAGAGTATACTGTCCTCTGTAGTATATATACAGTATACTGTCCTCTGTAGTATATATATACAGTATACTGTCCTCTGTAGTATATATACAGTATACTGTCCTCTGTAGTGTGTGTATATATACAGTATACTGTCCTCTGTAGTATGTATATACAGTATACTGTCCTCTGTAGTATGTATATACAGTATACTGTCCTCTGTAGTATATATACAGTATACTGTCCTCTGTAGTATGTATATACAGTATACTGTCCTCTGTAGTATGTATATACAGTATACTGTCCTCTGTAGTATGTATATACAGTATACTGTCCTCTGTAGTATATATACAGTATACTGTCCTCTGTAGTATATATACAGTATACTGTCCTCTGTAGTATATATACAGTGTACTGTCCTCTGTAGTATATACAGTATACTGTCCTCTGTAGTGTATATACAGTATACTGTCCTCTGTAGTGTAAATATACAGTATACTGTCCTCTGTAGTGTATATATACAGTATACTGTCCTCTGTAGTGTATATACAGTATACTGTCCTCTGTAGTGTATATACAGTATACTGTCCTCTGTAGTGTATATATAGTATACTGTCCTCTGTAGTGTATATACAGTATACTGTCCTCTGTAGTGTATATACAGTATACTGTCCTCTGTAGTGTATATACAGTATACTGTCCTCTGTAGTGTATATACAGTATTCTGTCCTCTGTAGTATATATAGAGTATACTGTCCTCTGTAGTGTATATATACAGTATACTGTCCTCTGTAGTGTATATACAGTATACTGTCCTCTGTAGTGTATATATACAGTATACTGTCCTCTGTAGTGTATATACAGTGTACTGTCCTCTGTAGTGTATATACAGTGTACTGTCCTCTGTAGTGTATATACAGTATACTGTCCTCTGTAGTATATATACAGTATACTGTCCTCTGTAGTGTATATATGCAGTGTACTGTCCTCTGTAGTGTATATACAGTATACTGTCCTCTGTAGTATATATATACAGTATACTGTCCTCTGTAGTGTATATATACAGTATACTGTCCTCTATAGTATATATACAGTATACTGTCCTCTGTAGTATATATACAGTATACTGTCCTCTGTAGTGTGTATATATACAGTATACTGTCCTCTGTAGTGTATATACAGTATACTGTCCTCTGTAGTGTGTATACAGTATACTGTCCTCTGTAGTGTGTGTATATATATATATACAGTATACTGTCCTCTGTAGTGTATATACAGTATACTGTCCTCTGTAGTGTATATACAGTATACTGTCCTCTGTAGTGTATATATACAGTATACTGTCCTCTGTAGTGTATATATACAGTATACTGTCCTCTGTAGTATATATACAGTATACTGTCTTCTGTAGTATATATACAGTATACTGTCCTCTGTAGTATATATACAGTACTGTCCTCTGTAGTATATATATAGTATACTGTCCTCTGTAGTGTATATATACAGTATACTGTCCTCTGTAGTATATATACAGTATACTGTCCTCTGTAGTATATATACAGTATACTGTCCTCTGTAGTGTATATACAGTATACTGTCCTCTGTAGTGTATATATACAGTATACTGTCCTCTGTAGTATATATACAGTATACTGTCCTCTGTAGTGTATATATACAGTATACTGTCCTCTGTAGTATATATACAGTATACTGTTCTCTGTAGTGTATATATACAGTATACTGTCCTCTGTAGTATATATAAACAGTATACTGTCCTCTGTAGTATATATACAGTATACTGTCCTCTGTAGTGTATATACAGTATACTGTCCTCTGTAGTGTATATACAGTATACTGTCCTCTGTAGTGTATATACAGTATACTGTCCTCTGTAGTGTATATACAGTATACTGTCCTCTGTAGTGTGTGTGTGTATATATATACAGTATACTGTCCTCTGTAGTGTATATATACAGTATACTGTCCTCTGTAGTGTATATATAGTATACTGTCCTCTGTAGTGTATATACAGTATACTGTCCTCTGTAGTGTATATATACAGTATACTGTCCTCTGTAGTGTATATACAGTATACTGTCCTCTGTAGTGTGTGTGTATATATATATATATATATATATATACAGTATACTGTCCTCTGTAGTGTATATATACAGTATACTGTCCTCTGTAGTATATATATACAGTATACTGTCCTCTGTAGTGTATATATATATTATACTGCCCTCTGTAGTATATATACAGTATACTGTCCTCTGTAGTGTATATATACAGTATACTGTCCTCTGTAGTATATATACAGTATACTGTCCTCTGTAGTATATATATACAGTATACTGTCCTCTGTAGTGTATATACAGTATACTGTCCTCTGTAGTATATATACAGTATACTGTCCTCTAGTGTATATATACAGTATACTGTCCTCTGTAGTGTATATATACAGTATACTGTCCTCTGTAGTGTATATACAGTATACTGTCCTCTGTAGTGTATATACAGTATACTGTCCTCTGTAGTGTATATACAGTATACTGTCCTCCGTAGTGTATATACAGTATACTGTCCTCTGTAGTGTATATACAGTATACTGTCCTCCGTAGTATATATACAGTATACTGTCCTCTGTAGTATATATACAGTATACTGTCCTCTGTAGTATATATACAGTATACTGTCCTCTGTAGTGTATATATACAGTATACTGTCCTCTGTAGTGTATATACAGTATACTGTCCTCTGTAGTGTATATACAGTATACTGTCCTCTGTAGTATATATACAGTGTACTGTCCTCTGTAGTATATACAGTATACTGTCCTCTGTAGTGTATATACAGTATACTGTCCTCTGTAGTGTATATATACAGTATACTGTCCTCTGTAGTGTATATATACAGTATACTGTCCTCTGTAGTGTATATACAGTATACTGTCCTCTGTAGTGTATATACAGTATACTGTCCTCTGTAGTGTATATACAGTATACTGTCCTCTGTAGTATATATATACAGTATACGGTCCTCTGTAGTGTATATACAGTATACTGTCCTCTGTAGTGTATATATAGTATACTGTCCTCTGTAGTGTATATACAGTATACTGTCCTCTGTAGTATATATATATATATATATATATACAGTATACTGTCCTCTGTAGTGTATACAGTATACTGTCCTCTGTAGTGTATACAGTATACTGTCCTCTGTAGTGTATATACAGTATACTGTCCTCTGTAGTGTATATACAGTATACTGTCCTCTGTAGTGTATATACAGTATACTGTCCTCTGTAGTGTATATACAGTATACTGTCCTCTGTAGTGTATATATACAGTATACTGTCCTCTGTAGTGTATATATACAGTATACTGTCCTCTGTAGTATATATACAGTATACTGTCCTCTGTAGTGTATATACAGTATACTGTCCTCTGTAGTGTATATACAGTATACTGTCCTCTGTAGTATATATATACAGTATACTGTCCTCTGTAGTATATATACAGTATACTGTCCTCTGTAGTATAATACAGGATACTGTCCTCTGTAGTATATATATACAGTATACTGCCCTCTGTAGTGTATATATACAGTATACTGTCCTCTGTAGTGTATATATACAGTATACTGTCCTCTGTAGTATATATACAGTATACTGTCCTCTGTAGTATATATAGAGTATACTGTCCTCTGTAGTATATATACAGTATACTGTCCTCTGTAGTATATATACAGTATACTGTCCTCTGTAGTATATATATACAGTATACTGTCCTCTGTAGTATATATATACAGTATACTGTCCTCTGTAGTATATATACAGTATACTGTCCTCTGTAGTATATATATACAGTATACTGTCCTCTGTAGTATATATATACAGTATACTGTCCTCTGTAGTATATATATACAGTATACTGTCCTCTGTAGTGTATATACAGTATACTGTCCTCTGTAGTGTATATACAGTATACTGTCCTCTGTAGTGTATACAGTATACTGTCCTCTGTAGTGTATATACAGTATACTGTCCTCTGTAGTGTATATACAGTATACTGTCCTCTGTAGTGTATATACAGTATACTGTCCTCTGTAGTGTCCTCTGTAGTGTATATATACAGTATACTGTCCTCTGTAGTATATATACAGTATACTGTCCTCTGTAGTATATATACAGTGTACTGTCCTCTGTAGTGTATATACAGTATACTGTCCTCTGTAGTATATATATACAGTATACTGTCCTCTGTAGTATATATACAGTATACTGTCCTCTGTAGTATAATACAGGATACTGTCCTCTGTAGTATATATATACAGTATACTGCCCTCTGTAGTGTATATATACAGTATACTGTCCTCTGTAGTATATATACACAGTATACTGTCCTCTGTAGTATATATACAGTATACTGTCCTCTGTAGTATATATAGAGTATACTGTCCTCTGTAGTATATATACAGTATACTGTCCTCTGTAGTGTGTGTATATATACAGTATACTGTCCTCTGTAGTATGTATATACAGTATACTGTCCTCTGTAGTATGTATATACAGTATACTGTCCTCTGTAGTATATATACAGTATACTGTCCTCTGTAGTATGTATATACAGTATACTGTCCTCTGTAGTATGTATATACAGTATACTGTCCTCTGTAGTATGTATATACAGTATACTGTCCTCTGTAGTATATATACAGTATACTGTCCTCTGTAGTATATATACAGTATACTGTCCTCTGTAGTATATATACAGTGTACTGTCCTCTGTAGTATATACAGTATACTGTCCTCTGTAGTGTATATACAGTATACTGTCCTCTGTAGTGTAAATATACAGTATACTGTCCTCTGTAGTGTATATATACAGTATACTGTCCTCTGTAGTGTATATACAGTATACTGTCCTCTGTAGTGTATATACAGTATACTGTCCTCTGTAGTGTATATACAGTATACTGTCCTCTGTAGTGTATATACAGTATACTGTCCTCTGTAGTGTATATACAGTATACTGTCCTCTGTAGTGTATATACAGTATACTGTCCTCTGTAGTGTATATACAGTATTCTGTCCTCTGTAGTATATATAGAGTATACTGTCCTCTGTAGTGTATATATACAGTATACTGTCCTCTGTAGTGTATATACAGTATACTGTCCTCTGTAGTGTATATATACAGTATACTGTCCTCTGTAGTGTATATACAGTGTACTGTCCTCTGTAGTGTATATACAGTGTACTGTCCTCTGTAGTGTATATACAGTATACTGTCCTCTGTAGTGTATATACAGTATACTGTCCTCTGTAGTATATATATATACAGTGTACTGTCCTCTGTAGTATATATACAGTATACTGTCCTCTGTAGTGTGTATATACAGTATACTGTCCTCTGTAGTGTATATACAGTATACTGTCCTCTGTAGTGTATATATACAGTATACTGTCCTCTGTAGTGTATATACAGTATACTGTCCTCTGTAGTGTATATACAGTATACTGTCCTCTGTAGTGTATATACAGTATACTGTCCTCTGTAGTGTATATATACAGTATACTGTCCTCTGTAGTGTATATATACAGTATACTGTCCTCTGTAGTGTATATACAGTATACTGTCCTCTGTAGTGTATATACAGTATACTGTCCTCTGTAGTGTATATATACAGTATACTGTCCTCTGTAGTGTATATATATACAGTATACTGTCCTCTGTAGTGTATATATATACAGTATACTGTCCTCTGTAGTGTATATATACTGTCCTCTGTAGTGTATATATACAGTATACTGTCCTCTGTAGTGTATATATACAGTATACTGTCCTCTGTAGTATATATACCGTATACTGTCCTCTGTAGTGTATATACAGTATACTGTCCTCTGTAGTATATATATACAGTATACTGTCCTCTGTAGTATATATACCGTATACTGTCCTCTGTAGTGTATATACAGTATACTGTCCTCTGTAGTATATATACAGTATACTGTCCTCTGTAGTGTATATACAGTATACTGTCCTCTGTAGTGTATATATACAGTATACTGTCCTCTGTAGTGTATATACAGTATACTGTCCTCTGTAGTGTATATATACAGTATACTGTCCTCTGTAGTGTATATACAGTATACTGTCCTCTGTAGTGTATATATACAGTATACTGTCCTCTGTAGTGTATATACAGTATACTGTCCTCTTCAGTGTTAATTACTTTACACAGTTTAGTGTCATCTGCAAAAGTTGATATTTTACTGTACAAGCCTTCTACAAGATCATTAATAAATATATTGAAGAGAATAGGGCCCAATACTGACCCCTGAGGTACCCCACTAGTGACAGTGACACCTCCAGTACTGACCCCTGAGGTACCCCACTAGTGACAGTGACCCCTCCAGTACTGACCCCTGAGGTACCCCACTAGTGACAGTGACCCCTCCAATACTGACCCCTGAGGTACCCCACTAGTGACAGTGACCCCTCTAGTACTGACCCCTGAGGTACCCCACTAGTGACAGTGACCCCTCCAGTACTGACCCCTGAGGTACCCCGCTAGTGACAGTGACCCCTCCAGTACTGACCCCTGAGGTACCCCGCTAGTGACAGTGACCCCTCCAGTACTGACCCCTGAGGTACCCCACTAGTGACAGTGACCCCTCCAGTACTGACCCCTGAGGTACCCCACTAGTGACAGTGATCCCTCCAGTACTGACCCCTGAGGTACCCCACTAGTGACAGTGACCCCGCCAGTACTGACCCCTGAGGTACCCCACTAGTGACAGTGATCCCTCCAGTACTGACCCCTGAGGTACCCCACTAGTGACAGTGACCCCTCCAGTACTGACCCCTGAGGTACCCCGCTAGTGACAGTGACCCCTCCAGTACTGACCCCTGAGGTACCCCACTAGTGACAGTGACCCCTCCAATACTGACCCCTGAGGTACCCCACTAGTGACAGTGTGCCCTCCAGTACTGACCCCTGAGGTACCCCACTAGTGACAGTGATCCCTCCAGTACTGACCCCTGAGGTACCCCACTAGTGACAGTGACCCCGCCAGTACTGACCCCTGAGGTACCCCACTAGTGACAGTGATCCCTCCAGTACTGACCCCTGAGGTACCCCACTAGTGACAGTGACCCCTCCAGTACTGACCCCTGAGGTACCCCGCTAGTGACAGTGACCCCTCCAGTACTGACCCCTGAGGTACCCCACTAGTGATAGTGACCTCTCCAGTACTGACCCCTGAGGTACCCCACTAGTGACAGTGACCCAATCTGAGTGTGTACCAGTAATAACCACCGTCTGTTTTCTATCACTCAGCCAGTTACTTACCCACATACAGATGTTTTCTCCCAGTCCGAGCATTCTCATTTTATATACTAACCTTTCATGTGGTACAGTGTCAAATGCTTTGGAGAAGTCCAGATAAACGGTATCAGGGGGCGCTCTCGTCCCTCTATGGGGGTTCAGCTCTGATATTAGGGTCACTCTCGTCTCTCTATGGGGGTTCAGTCCTTATATTAGGGTCACTCTCGTCCTTCTATGGGGATCACACTTTCCAAGGATTTTTCTTTTCCATTAGAAGCAGAAAACTGAAGGGCCAGAAATTCTTTTGGAAACCATGAAATGTCCTGTGAATCTGTTGCTCACGAACTGCTGCCGGCTGCCCATAGACTTTCGGGCTGCTGACTGCCACACCCCAATCATCCAGACACTCAGAGGGCAGCGGGGTGAACTCCACTCTAATCCACCCGCAGATTCCAGCTCTCCGTTCAGCGCTCAGTATTGTATTCAGTCTGTGTGTTATCTCCTATAGGTTCTGACTCCAGGAGGAGAAGTCCCCCCGAGAGATGTCCCCGTCCTCTGTATTCCCAGGACTGTCCAGAGGAGAAGCTCCCAGAGAACCATCAGGTAGATGGAGCTGAATTCTCCCCAGAATCTGACCAGAAAGAGATTGAACCAAAGACCATTTTACATTTCTCTTCTTCAGGATGAAAATCTGATGGATATTAAGGCTGAGGTTAAAGATGAAGAAGAAGAGGAGACGGATTTATGGGGCGATCAGCAGGGTAAGCAGGGGGGCGTCCTTTACTCACTGCGCCTGCGCCGAATACTGAACGGGATGGTGCAGGCGTGAGATACAGGGCCGACAGGACGGGAGACTAAGGCTGCCTGGCCCTGTCAATCAAGTGCGGCAGGGTGCGTCCAGAGGTGGGAGTACGGAGCTTCTAGTAGCAGGGGCAATGCCCCCCCGCTCCTCGAGGCTAATTAGCATATTCTACAAATTAGATTTCTTGTGTAATGGGGGCATAGATACAAGTAGGAATAGGCTAGTTAGGTTCATCGCTAATGTCGGCTAGTTTAATAGGGTTAATTCTGATGACAGAAACCCTTTAAGCTATTATAAATATTGACGATGGCTAATTAATCCGTCTTAAAGCTAAATGACCTTTGATGATGTCACCGCAGGTCCTGGTCTAGTAACCGATCTTTCTAGCCCAAATCTTTAATTCAATAGATAAAATATTTATATATTTAGCTACCGCATTTTTCGCTTTATAAGACGCACCTGATGATAAGACGCACCTAGGTTTTTGAGGAGGAAAAGAATAAAAAAATATTTTGAACCAAAAGCTGTGCTTTTGGTAGGTTTTGAACTATGGGGGGATCTGTGGATGACGCACTGTTATGGGGGGGGATCTGTGGATGACGCACTGTTATGGGGGGGGATCTGTGGATGACGCACTGTTATGGGGGGGATCTGTGGATGACGCACTGTTATGGGGGGGATCTGTGGATGACGCACTGTTATGGGGGGGATCTGTGGATGACGCACTGTTATGGGGGGGATCTGTGGATGACGCACTGTTATGGGGGGGATCTGTGGATGACGCACTGTTATGGGGGGGATCTGTGGATGACGCACTGTTATGGGGGGGATCTGTGGATGACGCACTGTTATGGGGGGGATCTGTGGATGACGCACTGTTATGGGGGGGATCTGTGGATGACGCACTGTTATGGGGGGGATCTGTGGATGACGCACTGTTATGGGGGGGATCTGTGGATGACGCACTGTTATGGGGGGGATCTGTGGATGACGCACTGTTATGGGGGGGATCTGTGGATGAGGCACTGTTATGGGGGGGATCTGTGGATGACGCACTGTTATGGGGGGATCTGTGGATGACGCACTGTTATGGGGGGGATCTGTGGATGACGCACTGTTATGGGGGGATCTGTGGATGACGCACTGTTATGGGGGGGATCTGTGGATGACGCACTGTTATGGGGGGGATCTGTGGATGACGCACTGTTATGGGGGGGATCTGTGGATGACGCACTGTTATGGGGGGGATCTGTGGATGACGCACTGTTATGGGGGGGATCTGTGGATGACGCACTGTTATGGGGGGGATCTGTGGATGACGCACTGTTATGGGGGGGATCTGTGGATGAGGCACTGTTATGGGGGGGATCTGTGGATGACGCACTGTTATGGGGGGATCTGTGGATGACGCACTGTTATGGGGGGGATCTGTGGATGACGCACTGTTATGGGGGGGATCTGTGGATGACGCACTGTTATGGGGGGGATCTGTGGATGACGCACTGTTATGGGGGGGATCTGTGGATGACGCACTGTTATGGGGGGGATTATGTCATTCACAGATCCCCATAAGTGTCATCTACAGATCCCCCATCAGATGCATCAGTGTGGAGGGAGGAGGCAGAGACAATCATGGCAGACCCGGTGCAGTGACTCTACTCTAATACACTGGGCCCCGCAGCTGTTAAGTACATTCAATCCGAATGGGTCCGCAATTACTGGACTGTACTTACGGTACTACAGTATGTATAGCATTAAGACTGCGCAGGGCGGCAGCTCCCTCCTCATGCGCCGCCTGCCTGTTCATTCATAAAGTGAGATAGGATTGCAGGCGGCGCATGAGGAGGGAGCTGGGGCAGGCGGTGCATGAGGAGGGAGCTGCCGCCCTGCGCAGTCTTAATGCTATACATACGGTACTACAGTAAGTACAGTACAGTAATTGCAGACCCATTCGGATTGAATTTACTTAACAGCCATTAGTGTCCCCGCCTCCTCCCTCCACACTGATACTTCGCTGGCCGCACTGTGCAGCATAGCGCCAGCGAAGTATCCGCTTTATAAGACGCACGGCCATTTCCCCCCGACTTTTGGGGGGGGAAAGTGCGTCTTATAAAGCGATAAATACGGTACTCTATCCAGCATCTATCTATTATCTAAATGACCTTTGATGAGCCCCTTTCCCCTCCCAGCTCCCGCCCAAAGCTGATGTCACCACAGGTCCTGGCATTTAATGGATAAATATTTTATCTATCTATATACAGTGAGGAACAGAAGTAGTTGAACACCCTGCAATTTTGCAAGTTCTCCCACTTAGAAATCATGGAGGGTCTCACATTGTAGGTGCATTCCCATCTGAGAGACCGAATAAGAAAAATATTCAGGAAATTCCGTTGTATGATTTATAAAGAATGTCTTTGTCTTGCTGCTGAACAGAAGTATCTGAACACCTGAGAAACAGCAAGAATTCTGTCTCTCAAAGACCTGTTACTGCGCCTTTAAAAAGTCCACCTCTACTCCACTCATTAATCTAACATAGTCGCACCTGTCTGAGCTCTTTAAAGACCCCTGTTCACCCCACAGTCAGTCAGACGCCAACTACTACCATGGGCAAGACCAAAGAGCGGTCAAAAGACACCAGAGACCAAATTGTGGACCTCCACAAGGCTGGAAAGGGCTACGGGGCAATGGCCAAGCAGCTTGGTGAAAATAGATCAACTGTTGGAGCAATTGTTAGAAAATGGTAGAGGCTCAAGACGACTGTCAGTCTCCCTCGGACTGGGGCTCCATGCAAGATCTCACCTCGTGGGGTATCACTGATGATAAGAAAGGTGAGGAATCAGCCCAGAACTACAAGGGAGGAGCTGGTCAATGACATGAAGAGAGCTGGGGCCACAGTTTCAGAGGTCACTGTCGGTAGAACACTACGTCGTCATGGTTTCAGATCATGCCTTGCACGGAAGGTTCTCCTGCTCCAGTCATCACATGTCCAGGCCCGTCTGAAGTTTGCCAATGACCATCTGGATGATCCAGAGGAGGCCGGGGAGAAAGTCATGTGGGCAGATGAGACCAACGTAGACATTTTTGGTCTAAACTTCACTCATCCTTTTTCCTCCAAACACGACGAGTTGCATCCCAATAACATCATCCATACTGTGAAGCATGGGGGGGGGGGGTGTTTAACATCATGCTTTGGGGGGGCTTTTCTGCAAAGAGGACAGGACGACTGCACTGTATTAAGGAGAGGATGAATGGGGCCATTTATTGTGAGATTTTGAGCAACAACCTCCTTCCCTCAGTCAGAGCATTGAAGATGGGTCGTGGCTGGGTCTTCCAACATGACAACGACCCGAAGCACATAGCCAGGATAACCAAGGAGCGGCTCCGTAAGAAGCATATCAAGGTTCTGGAGTGGCCTAGCCCGTCTCCAGACCTAAATCCAATAGAACATCTTTGGAGGGAGCTGAAACTCTGTGTTGTTTGGCGACAGCCCCGAAACCTGACAGATGTAGAGGAGATCTGTGTGGAGGAGCGGGCCAAAATCCCTGCTGCAGTGTCTGCAAACCTGGTCAAGAACTGCAGGAGACGTCTGACCTCTGGAACTGCAAACAAAGGCTTCTGGACCAAATATTAACCCGGATCTTCTCAGGTGTTCAGATACTTCTGTTCAGCAGAGCAAGACAAATAACTTCTTTACAAATCATACAATGTGATTTCCTGAATTTAACTTTTTTTTTATTCTGTCTCTCAGATGGGAATGCCCCTACAATGTGAATGTCGGACCCTCCATGATTTCTAAGCGGGAGAACTTGCAAAATCGCAACTACTTCTGTTCCTCACTGTATCTACCCAATTGATCTTCCTATATACCGTATTTTTTTGTTAAATTTGCTTTAATTACATACGATTGTGTTTAATAAAATCGAAGACGGCCGTGATTTAAGCAAAATATTTGATCGCCGCATCTAACGCAGAAACGTAGGATTTATAAATATTGACAATAGCTAATTGCGGCACCCAACTTTCCAGGGTGTCGATTCTGTGCGTCAGGGTATGTTCGGACACATTGAAGACATGTTCGACAATTCAGACGTCCTAAGACGCTATTTAAGAGAGTCAGCCGCGGCACCCAGCTTTCCCGGGTGCCGATAACCTCTTAGAGACACATGCCTCCTTAGCGTCTTCATACAGATTTGTCTTTTGTCCCGTCAGCAGCATGTGTTACCGGATGGTCTTCCCATTTTGCCCTATTTCATAGCCGCAGCTATCACAGATATACAACGTATCTAGTAGTCAGATCCGCCACCATTGACTTAGGCCTCTTGCACATGCCCGTATGTATTTTGCAGTCCGTATTTCACAGATACGTTGTTCCGTTTTGTTTTTTTCAGTTCCGCTTCCATTAAAAATAATAAATATAAAAATAAATAGGTCGATAATACATAGATGGATAAGACTTGTTAGTTCATGATGGATTCTTCATTTCTAGGAGGAATAATAAAGTAACAATATGGACTTCTAAGAAAAAGGACCAGACTTGTTATTTCATGAGGGTCACGAGTATTCAGTAAAAAAAGGCTCCTTCACGAGAGGGAACAAGGCCTCTTAAACACAAATTATTATTATTTACATGACGATTATTAACCCCTTTAGGACACAGCCATATTTCACCTTACGGACTTGGCCATTTTTTGCAAATCTGACCAGTGTCACTTTAAGCGCTGATAACTTTAAAACGCTTTGACTTATCCAGGCCGTTCTGAGATTGTTTTTTCGTCACATATTGTACTTCATGACACTGGTAAAATGAAGTAAAAAATACCAAATTTACCAAAAATTTGTAAAAAATTGCAAATTTCCAAGTTTCAATTTCTCTACTTCTATAATACATAGTGATACCTACAGAAATTGTTATTACTTTACATTCCCCATATGTCTACTTCATGTTTGGATCATTTTGGGAATGATAGTTAATTTTTGGGGGATGTTACAAGGCTTACAAAAACCCACTTTTTAGGGACCAGTTCAGGTCTGAAGTCACTTTGTGAGGCTTACATAATAGAAACCACCCAAAAATGACCCCATTCTACAAACTACACCCCTCAAGTGGCCGTAAACTACTGTACGGGCACACGGCAGGGCGTAGAGGGAAAGGTGCGCCGTATGGTTTTTGGAAGGCAGATTTTGCTGGACTGTTTATTTGACACCATGTCCCATTTGAAGCCCCCCTGATGCACCCCTAGAGTAGAAACTCCATAAAAGTGACCCCATCTAAGAAACTACACCCCTCAAGGTATTCAAAACTGATTTTTACAAACTTTGTTAACCCTTTAGGTGTTCCACAAGATTTAATGGAAAATAGAGATACAATTTCAAAATTTCACTTTTTTGGCAGATTTTCCATTTTAATAATTGTTTTCCAGTTACAAAGCAAGGGTTAACAGCCAAACAAAACTCAATATTTATGGCTCTGATTCTGTAGTTTACAGAAACACCCCATATGTGGTCGTAAACCGCTGTACGGGCACACGGCAGGGTGCAGAAGGAAAGGAATGCCATACGGTTTTTGGAAGGCAGATTTTGCTGGACCGTTTTTTTGGACACCATGTCCCATTTGAAGCCCCCCTGATGCACCCCTAGAGTAGAAACTCCAAAAAAGTGACCCCATCTAAGAAACTACGGGATAGGGTGGCAGAATTGTTGGTACTAGTTTAGGGTGCATGATAGGCCCGGGGCTGTCTAACCAACTTGGGCCCCCCCCCCTTCCCATTTTAGTTTAGTTTTTTTTTTGTATGAAGAGGCTGCGGTGCTTCATGAGCGCCACAGTCTCTTCTTAGGCCATATGACATCTTCAGACAAAAAAAATAAATACCCCAAATTGGGTCCTAAACTGAAAAATTTGGTCGCCAAATTTAAAATACATATAATTATAATAAAAAAGACATGGAGGAGAATACAGCACCACAGCACCACATACCTCTTACATCCAGGGACATCTCCTGTCATGTAGACCTTCTCTTTCCTCTTCTCCTCCATTTGACCCAGACCACCATGGCAAATTCTTTCAGCCACATCTCGTCTTTACAGTTTGTAACACAGACACGTTAGATTTCTCAATTCCTCCTCATCCTGGTGTCTCCACAGCGTCATCCTGCTGCCACTCCCAATACTGTGCCCGTTGTGCCCCCCAATGCCCCCAGGAACTATACTGCTTAAAAAATAGTGACCCTAATAGACATAATTGGAGTCATTTATCAAACTGGTGTAAAGTAGAACTGGATTTCCAAAAGAGCTGTCAAATATGAAAGGTGGAATCTGATTGGCTGTTATGGGCAACTAAGCCAGTTCTGCTTTACACCAGTTTGATAAATGACCCCAAATGTCCCTATAGTGTCCACAGCAGCTATAATGTCCCCTAGAGTGCCCCCAGTAATAATAACACCCTGTTATTGTGCTCCAGGCAATAATCCCTGTATAGTGTCCCCAAAAATAATAGAATTGCCCCTACAGTACCTCCCCAATAGCAACACCCCCATATAGTAATTTCCACCACACAGTAATTCCCACACAGTAATTTGCCCCCACACAGTAATTTGCCCCCACACAGTAATTTGCCCCCACACAGTAATTTGCCCCCACACAGTAATTTGCCCCCACACAGTAATTTGCCCCCACACTGCCCCCATATAGTAATTTGCCCCCACATAGTAGTCCCTCCCATAATAATTTGCCCCCACACTGCTCCCACATAGTAATTTGCCCCCACACTGCCCCATATACTAATTTGCCCCCACATAGTAGTCCCTCCCATAATAATTGAGCCCCACATTCCCCCTCCCATGTACTCGAGGTCTCTTCCCTAATATGTCCTCCTCTGTGTCTCGTCCCCCACATGTCCCCCAAAGTAGGCACATGAAATAAAAATAATAAAATTGGAAAAAAAAATTTGCCTGATTTGGCACCGTTTTTATTTTTTGTTATTTTCAACATTCATCTGACAGGTTAGATCATGTAATATTTTTATAGAGCAGGTTGTCACGGACACGGCGATACCTAATATGTATACTATTTTTTTATTTATGTAAGTTTTACACACGGATTTTATTTTTGAAAAAAAAATAAAATCATGTTTCAGTGTCTCCATAGTCTGAGAGCCATAGTTTTTCAGTTTTTGGGCAAATATCTTGGGTAGGGTATGATTTTTGCGGGATGAGATGACTGTTTTATTGGCACTATTTTGGGGTGCGTATGACTTTTTGATCGCTTGCTATTACACTTTTTGTGATGTAAGGTGACAAATTGTTTTTTTTTTTTTTACACCCTTTTTTTGTTTTTACGGTGTTCACCTGAGGGGTAAGATCATGTAATATTTTTATAGAGCAGGTTGTCACGGACGCGGCGATACCTAATATGTATACAAATCTTTTTATTCATATAAGTTTTACACAATGATTTCATTTTTGAAACAAAATAAAATAATGTTTTAGTGTCTCCATATTCTGAGAACCATAGTTTTTTCAGTTTTTGGGTAGGGTCCCTTTTTTTGCGGGATGAGGTGACAGTTTGATTGGTACTATATACATACAACTTTTTTGATCACTTTTATTACCTTTTTTGGAGAGGTGGGCAAAATTTCAATTTCATCATAGTTTTTTATTTTTATGGCGTTCACCATTCGGGAAAAGTAACATGACCGTTTTATAGATCAGGTCGTTACGGACGCGGTGATATCAAACATGTGTAGGGAATATTATTTTTTTCATTTTTAACCACTTAAGGACCACAGGTTTATACCCCCCTAAAGACCAGGCCCTTTTTTACAAATTGGCACTCCACAACTTTAGCGGTTTATTGCTCGGTCATGCAACTTACCACCCAAATGAATTTTACCTCCTTTTCTTCTCACTAATAGAGCTTTCATTTGGTGGTATTTCATTGCTGCTGACATTTTTACTTTTTTTGTTATTAATCGAAATTTAACGATTTTTTTGCAAAAAAATGAAATTTTTCAGTTGTAAAATTTTGCAAAAAAAACGACATCCATATATAAATTTTGCTCTAAATTTATTGTTCTACATGTCTTTGATAAAAAAAAAATGTTTGGGTAAAAGTTATAGCGTTTACAAACTATGGTACAAAAATGTGAATTTCCGCTTTTTGAAGCAGCTCTGACTTTCTGAGCACCTGTCATGTTTCCTGAGGTTCTACAATGGCCAGACAGTACAAACACCCCACAAATGACCCCATTTCGGAAAGTAGACATCCTAAGGTATTCGCTGATGGGCATAGTGAGTTCATAGAACTTTTTTTATTTTTTGTCACAAGTTAGCGGAAAATGATTTTTTTTTTTTTTTTTTATTTTGATTTTTTCTTACAAAGTCTCATATTCCACTAACTTGTGACAAAAAATAAAAACTTCCATGAACTCACTATGCCCATCAGCGAATACCTTGGGGTGTCTTCTTTCCAAAATGGGGTCACTTGTGGGGTAGTTATACTGCCCTGGCATTCTAGGGGCCCAAATGTGTGGAAAGGAGTTTGAAATCAAATTCTGTAAAAAATGGCTGGTGAAATCCGAAAGGTGCTCTTTGGAATGTGGGCCCCTTTGCCCACCTAGGCTGCAAAAAAGTGTCACACATGTGGTATCTCCGTATTCAGGAGAAGTTGGGGAATGTGTTTTGGGGTGTCTTTTTACATATACCCATGCTGGGTGAGAGAAATATCTTGGCAAAAGACAACTTTGTATAAAAAAATGGTAAAAGTTGTCTTTTGCCAAGATATTTCTCTCACCCAGCATGGGTATATGTAAAAAGACACCCCAAAACACATTCCCCAACTTCTCCTGAGTACGGCGATACCAGATGTGTGACACTTTTTTGCAGCCTAGGTGGGCAAAGGGGCCCATATTCCAAAGAGCACCTTTCGGATTTCACTGGTCATTTTTTACAGAATTTGATTTCAAACTCCTTACCACACATTTGGGCCCCTAGAATGCCAGGGCAGTATAACTACCCCACAAGTGACCCCATTTTGGAAAGAAGACACCCCAAGGTATTCGCTGATGGGCATAGTGAGTTCATAGAAGTTTTTTATTTTTTGTCACAAGTTAGTGGAATATGAGTCTTTGTAAGAAAAAAAATAAAATAAAAAAAAATCATAATTTTCCACTAACTTGTGACAAAAAATAAAAACTTCCATGAACTCACTATGCCCATCAGCGAATACTTTGGGATGTCTTCTTTCCAAAATGGGGTCACTTGTGGGGTAGTTATACTGCCCTGGCATTTTCCAGGGGCCCTAATGTGTGGTAAGTAGGTAAATGACCTGTGAAATCCTAAAGGTGCTTTTTGGAATGTGGGCCCCTTTGCCCACCTAGGCTGCAAAAAAGTGTCACACATGTGGTATCGCCGTATTCAGGAGAAGTTGGGCAATGTGTTTTGGGGTGTCATTTTCCCATACCCATGCTGGGTGAGAGAAATATCTTGGCAAAAGACAACTTTTCCCATTTTTTTTTTTATACAAAGTTGGCATTTGACCGAGATATTTCTCTCACCCAGCATGGGTATATGTAAAATGACACCCCAAAACACATTCCCCAACTTCTCCTGAGTACAGCGATACCAGATGTGTGACACTTTTTTGCAGCCTACATGCGCAAAGGTGCCCAAAATCCTTTTAGGAGGGCATTTTTAGACATTTGGATACCAGACTTCTTCTCACGCTTTGGGGCCCCTAGAATGCCAGGGCAGTATAAATACCCCACAAGTGACCCCATTTTGGAAAGAAGACACCCCAAGGTATTCAATGAGGGGCATGGCGAGTTCATCGAAATTTTTTTTTTTTGGCACAAGTTAGCGGAAATTGATATTTTTTATTTTTTTCTCACAAAGTCTCCCTTTCCGCTAACTTGGGACAAAAATTTCAATCTTTCATGGACTCAATATGCCCCTCACGGAATACCTTGGGGTGTCTTCTTTCCGAAATGGGGTCACATGTGGGGTATTTATACTGCCCTGGCATTCTAGGGGCCCTAAAGCATGAGAAGAAGTCTGGAATATAAATGTCTAAAAAATTTTACGCATTTGGATTCTGTGAGGGGTATGGTGAGTTCATGTGAGATTTTATTTTTTGACACAAGCTAGTGGAATATGAGACTTTGTAAGAAAAAAAAAAATAATTCCGCTAACTTGGGCCAAAAAAATGTCTGAATGGAGCCTTACAGAGGGTGATCAATGACAGGGGGGTGATCAGAGGGTCTATATGGGGTGATCACCCCCCTGTAAGGCTCCATTCAGATGTCCGTATGTGTTTTGCGGATCCGATCCATGTATCCGTGGATCCGTAAAAATCATACGGACATCTGAATGCAGCCTGACGGGGGGGTGATCAATGACAGGGGGGGTGATCAATGACAGGGGGGGTGATCAATGACAGGGGGGGGTGATCAATAACAGGGGGGGTGATCAATGACAGGGGGGGTGATCAATGACAGGGGGGGTGATCAGGGAGTCTATATGGGGTGATCACCCCCCCTGGAAGGCTCCAGGGAGACGCCTGTATGTGTTTTGCGGATCAGATCCATCTATCAGTGAATCCGTAAAAATCATGCGGACATCTGAATGGAGCTTTACAGGGGGGTGATCAATGACAGGGGTGTAATCAATGACAGGGGGTGATCAGGGAGTCTATATGGGGTGATCACCACAGTCATTGATCACGCCCCTGTAAGGCTCCATTCAGACGTCCGTATGCATTTTGCGGATCCGATCCATCTATCAGTGGATCCGTAAAAATCATGCGGACATCTGAATGGAGCTTTACAGGGGTGTAATCAATGACAGGGGGGTGATCAGGGAGTCTATATGGTGTGATCACCACAGTCATTGATCACGCCCCTGTAAGGCTTTATTCAGACGTCCGTATGCGTTTTGCGGATCCGATCCATCTATCAGTGGATCCGTAAAAATCATGCGGACATCTGAATGGAGCCTTACAGGGGTGTGATCAATGACAGGGGGGTAATCAATGACAGGGGGGTGATCAGGGAGTCTATATGGGGTGATCAGGGGCTAATAAGGGGTTAATAAGTGACAGGGGGGGGGGGTGTAGTGTAGTGGTGCTTGGTGCTACTTTACTGAGCTATCTGTGTCCTCTGGTGGTCGATCCAAACAAAGGGGACCACCAGAGGACCAGGTAGCAGGTATATTAGACGCTGTTATCAAAACAGCGTCTAATATTCCTGTTAGGGGTTAAAAAAAACACATCTCCAGCCTGCCAGCGAACGATCGCCGCTGGCAGGCTGGAGATCAACTCTCTTACCTTCCGTTCCTGTGTGCGCGCGTTCACAGGAAATCCCGGCTCACGCGAGATGACTCCAATCGGCGTTAGCGTAGCCTGGGGGAGCCGCCGCAATGACGCCTTTCGGCGTTAGCGCGGCTGAAAGTGGTTAATCAGTGATAAATGTGTTTATTTTTATTTTTTTTGTTTTTTTATTGTTTTTTGACCCAGACCCACTTGCTTCTTGAAGATCCAGTGGGTCTGATGTCTGTATAATACAGTGCAGTACACTATATAGTGTATTGTACTGTATTTTACTTACACTTTGGATAGATCTATGCCTTTAGCACAGATCTGTTCAGCACCATGGACAGCAGGATGCCTGAGAAGGCGTCATGTTGCCATGGGAACCTTCCCCGTCTGCCACAACTGAGCAGACGGAAAAGGGGAAGGAGGGGAGCTCCCTCCCTCTGTGACCCCATCCTGTCTGGGGGCTGCAAAGGCACAGCAGCCCCCCGATGGGAGAGGGAGGGAGCTCCCTGACTGTTAACCCTTTCCATACAGCGGTCAGTACGGACCGCGGTATGGAAAGGGTTAAACGGCTGACATCGCAGCACAGATGTCAGACGTTTATACCAGAGTGTCAGCAATGTGCTGACACTCTGGTATACCCACTGGACACCAATGAATATTCAAGAGGAGGCGGGCCGTGGATCGCGATCCCGCCTGCCGCACCGTCCGCCTCCCGCACCGCCCGCAACACCCCCCTGCACCACCCACCGGCATAAAATCATTCAGGGGTGCAGGGGGGTGACAAATCTATATTTCCTGCATTTTAAAGTTTCTGATCCCCGCGGTCCGTGACCGCGGGGATCAGAAACTGCAGAAAGCGCAGCAAACCGCAGGTCTGAATTGACCTGCGGTTTGCTGCGATCGCAGACATGGGGGGGATCTCAGGACCCCCCAGCGCATCTAGCCAAGGTGCCTGCTCAATGTTTTTAGCAGGCACCGGGTTCCGATCACCGGGCGGCGGTGATCGGAACCATACATGATGTACCGGTACGTCATGTGTCCTGAAGAGGTTAAATGGGTATTCCCATCTCAGTGATCATAGTTTAATTTAATAAATATGTCCCATTGAGCATTTTTGTAAATATATCTTATTAAAAATTTCCCAGCGTTCCCCCTAAAATTTGTTGCCTCCTTCCTCATTGTATATGTTTGGTATCTCATGGATACGGCCACCTCTTGGCCGCCACATCCATGGGCCGCGCTTGCGCAGAAGAAGTAGCTGCATCCTGGCCTCTTCATGTTATCGCGAACGAGCACGACTCCAGGCGGCCACGCATGCGCTGATGATTATTCCTTTGTCCGCGTCTAAATTTTAGGAGCGGCGCAAAAGAATATACACTCACCTAAAGAATTATTAGGAACAACTGTTCTATTTCTCATTAATGCGATTATCTAGTTAACCAATCACATGGCAGTTGCTTCAATGCATATAGGGTTGTGGTCCTGGTCAAGACAATCTCCTGAACTCCAAACTGAATGTCAGAATGGGAAAGAAAGGTGGGCAACAACAGCAGAAGATCCCACCGGGTACCACTCATCTCCACTACAAATAGGAAAAAGAGGCTACAATTTGCACGAGCTCACCAAAATTGGACTGTTGAAGACTGGAAAAATGTTGCCTGGTCTGATGAGTCTCGATTTCTGTTGAGACATTCAAATGGTAGCGTCCGAATTTGGTGTAAACAGAATGAGAACATGTATCCATCATGCCTTGTTACCACTGTGCAGGCTGGTGGTGGTGGTGTAATGGTGTGGGGGATGTTTTCTGGGCACACTTTAGGTCCCCTAGTGCCAATTGGCCATCATTTAAATGCCACGGGCTACCTGAGCATTGTTTCTGACCATGTCCATCCCTTCATGACCACCATGTATCCATCCTGTGATGGCTACTTCCAGCAGGATAATGCACCATGTTACAAAGCTCGAATCCTTTCAAATTGGTTTCTTGAACATGACAATGAGTTCACTGTACTAAAATGCCCCCCCCCCCCCAGTCACCAGATCTCAACCCAATAGAGCATCTTTGGGATGTGGTGGAACGGGAGCTTCGTGCCCAAGATGCTATCCTATCAATATGGCCCAACATTTCTAAAGAATGCTATTAGCACCTTGTGGAATCAATGCCACGTAGAATTAAGGCAGTTCTGAAGGCAAAAGGGGGTCCAACACCGTATTAGTATGGTGTTCCTAATAATTCTTTAGATGAGTGTATATCTGCGCATGCGCGGCCGCCCGAAGACTTCTGAAACTACAGAGGAGTGTGAGGGACGTGCCAGAGAAGGATCAGAGAACCAGAGGCAAGTTCAAGAGAGGTGAGTCTTATTTTTAAAATATTATATGCACCACCAAATCCACCAATATAATAATATATGATAATAAAGGGGATCAACAGGAATAGAGGAACTCCATTATGGCATCTAGGCACATAGGGGGAAGACAAATATGGAGTGGATGGAACAAAGGGGCCACATTTATGGAATTGAGTGACGATTCCCCAGCAGGGGGGAGGAGCTTCACAGACACTGCAGGCTGCTGATGACTCATACAATTCACATGAACCAGGAAGCAAGGACTGAGCTCTGAGTGATGTCATAAGGAGGCGTGGCCTTCCTTCACTCAAACTGCCTAAGCCCGCCCAGCCTTAGTAGCAGGAAACCAGGAAGTGAACGGCAGAGCTGGCTGCAGGTGAGGGTGAAGTAGCAAGATGGGAATACCCCTTCAGGACCTGGCCAGTTTTATCAAATCTGACTATTGTCACTTTATGTGGTGATAACTTTAAAACGCTTTTACTTATCCAGGCCATTCTGAGACTGTTTTCTCATCACATATTGTACTTCATGACACTGGTAAAATTGAGTCAAAAAAATAGATTTTTATTTATAAAAAAAAATTGAAAAATTAACACATTTCCAAATTTCAATTTCTCTAATTTTATAATAGTAATAACTCCTAAAATAGTTATTACTTTACATTTCCCATATGTCTACTTCATGTTTGGATAATTTTGTGAATGCCATTTTATTTTTGGGGGACGTTACAAGGCTTAGAAGTTTAGAAGCAAATCTTGAGATTTTTCAGAAAATCTCTAAAACCCACTTTTTCATGACCAGTTCAGGTCTGAAGTCACTTTGTGAGGCCTACATAATGGAAACCACCCAAAAATGACCCCATTTTACAAACTACACCCCTCAAGGTATTCAAAACTGATTTTACAAACTTTGTTAACCCTTTAGGTGTTCCACAAGAATTAATGGAAAATGGAGATAAAATTTCAGAATTTCCCTTTTTTGGCAGATTTTCCATTTGAATCAATTTTTTCAAGTTACAAAACAAGGGTTAAGAGCAAAATAAAACTCAATATTTATGATTCTGTAGTTTAGGCCTCATGCACACGACCGTATTTTTTCACGGTCCGCAAAACGGGGTTCCGTTGGTCCGTGATCCGTGACCGTTTTTTCGTCCGTGGGTCTTCCTTGATTTTTGGAGGATCCACGGACATGAAAAAAAAGTCGTTTTGGTGTCCGCCTGGCCGTGCGGAGCCAAACGGATCCGTCCTGAATTACAATGCAAGTCAATGGGGACGGATCCGTTTGAAGTTGACACAATATGGTGCAATTTCAAACGGATCCGTCCCCCATTGACTTTCAATGTAAAGTCAGGAGTTTATATACCATAGGATCGGAGTTTTCTCCAATCCGATGGTATATTTTAACTTGAAGCGTCCCCATCACCATGGGAACGCCTCTATGTTAGAATATACTGTTGGATATGAGTTAGATCGTGAAACTCAAATCCGACAGTATATTCTAACACAGAGGCGTTCCCATGGTGATGGGGACGCTTCAGGTTAGAATATACTAAAAGAACTGTGTACATGACTGCCCCCTGCTGCCTGGCAGGTGCTGCCAGGCAGCAGGGGGCAGCCCCCCCCCCTGTAGTTAACACATTGGTGGCCAGTGCGGCCGGCCCCCCCCCTCCCCTGTAGTTAACTCATTGGTGGCCAGTGGGCCCCCCTCCCTCCCCTGTAGTTAACTCTGTTGTCCAGTGCGGCTGGCCCCTCCTCCCTCCCCTGTAGTTAACTCGTTGGTGGCCAGTGGGCCCTACACTTACTATTATATCTGGGTGCAGATCCGTTCACTGCTGTGGCCCCCGTTACCGTCTCCCGCGCTGTATGCTATTTACTACTATCGGAGCAATGGGGAGGAGACATCAGCTTCTTTCCTGGGCGTCTCCTTCTCCCTGACCTTGACGCTCTGCGCTGCGATTGGAGCAGGCGAACGGAGCACCGCCCAGATATAATGGTAAGTGCAGGGAGATCCCTGGGCGCCGCTCATGTCCTGCTACTTAGTTAACAAAGTCCGGACCCATGAAAGGTCGTATTTAACCTTTAATACAGCATGCGGATGCCAGCATCAGAATCACATAGCCGGCACCTTGCCTCTGACAGGAGCTGCGAGGGGTTAACTGCCGCGGATCTGCTGCCGGCACCCGCCTCCTGTATTAAAGGTTAATTATCATTGGGGGTGCAGTGCGCCCCCCCCCCCCCCGTATTAAAATCATTGGTGGCAGTGGCCCCAGGGTCCCCTCCCCTCCTCCTCATTGGTGGTGCAGTTGCATCTTCTGATTGGAGCCCCAGCAGTGTAATCCCAGGGCTCCGATCGGTTACCATGGCAGCCAGGACACTACTGAAGCCGTCCATGATAACCTCCCTGCTGCTGTGTGTACTATGCACAGGGCAGCAGGGAGTGTGTGAGGTCCTAGTCACCCTAAGGCCCCTTTCACACGGGCGAGTATTCCGCGCGGATGCAATGCATGAGGTGAACGCATTGCACCCACACTGAATCCGGACCTATTCACTTCAATGGGGCTGTGCACATGAGATGTTTTTCACGCATCACTTGCTGCGATTTTTCACGTAACGCGCATGTTCTATATTCTGCGTTTTTCATTCCAAGCAGGCCCCATAGAAATGAATGGGGCTGCGTGAAAATCACAAGCAAGTGCGGATGCGGTGCAATTTTCACGCATGGTTGCATTGCACTGCACTCGCACAGGAAAAACTGAACAACTGAACTCGATCGCAGTCAAAACTGACTGAAATTCCGTGCCTACTTGCGCGGGTTTGCCGCAATGCAACCTGAACGCATCCGGCCCTCACCTGCGATGCCCGTGTGAAAGAGGCCTAATAGAGATCTATCAGGGTGCATAGGACAAGGGATGGAAAGATCCCAGGTTCTACCCCTAAGGGGGCTAATAGTTATTAAATAAAAAGTATAAAAAAAAACTAAATATGAAGTATAAATCACCCCTTTTCCCAATTTTACATCTAAAAAATATAAACAATAAATAAATAAACATATCGCCACATCCAAAAAGTCCAAACTATTAAAATATAATAAAAATGCCCTATGCAGTGAACGCCGTAACAGAAAAAAAATAATAATAAAAAACTCACGATTCGCCATTTTTTCTAAATGCGGAATGCATGTGGCTTTTTTGGTGTTTTATTTTTTTCGCGTGATATCGAATGGTATAGAGTATCGCAATACTTTTTTATAATATCGAAACCAAATCAAAATGGTATATCGGAACAAACCTAATATATATATTCAAATAGACCATATTTTGTAGAATCTGGGATTATAACCAAACCCGTACATGAGTAGATTAGTGTGCCAGGCATCGTTACATTTATAGATGACATTACTTCTACACTATAAAGGCCGGAGACATGTAGTAATGGCTGTTATACCTCAGGTAGGTGACATCAGATGCCGGGTGTTATAGATGACATTACTTCTACACTATAAAGGCTGGAGACTTGTAGTAATGGCTGTTATACCTCAGGTAGGTGTCATCAGATGCCGGGTGTTATAGATGACATTACTTCTACACTATAAAGGCTGGAGACATGTAGTAATGGCTGTTATTCCTCAGGTAGGTGTCATCAGATGCCGGGTGTTATAGATGACATTACTACTACACTATAAAGGCTGGAGACATGTAGTAATGACTGTTATACCTCAGGTAGGTGTCATCAGATGCCGGGTGTTATAGATGACATTACTTCTACACTATAAAGGCTGGAGACTTGTAGTAATTGCTGTTATACCTCAGGTAGGTGTCATCAGATGACGGCTGTTATAGATGACATTACTACTACACTATAAAGGCTGGAGACATGTAGTAATGGCTGTTATACCTCAGGTAGGTGACATCAGATGCCGGGTGTTATAGATGACATTACTATATATAGGGATCACACTTTCCAAGGATTTTTCTTTTCCATTAGAAGCAGAAAACTGAAGGGTTAGAAATTCCCCTGGAAACCATAGAAAGGCTGGTGAATCTGTGGCTCACGAACTGCTGCTGGCTGCCCATAGACATCCAGGCTGCTGACTGCCACACCCCAGTCATCAGGACACTCGGAGGGCAGCGGGTTGAACTCCACCCTAATCCACCCACAGGTTCCTGCTCTCCTTTGCTGCAATTCAGTGCTCAGTATTGTATTCAGTCTGTGTGTTATCTCCTATAGGTTCTGACGCCAGGAGGAGAAGTCCCCCCGAGAGATGTCCCCGTCCTCTGTATTCCCAGGACTGTCCAGAGGAGAAGCTCCCAGAGAACCATCAGGTAGATGGATCTGAAGTCTCCCCAGAATCTGACCAGAAAGGGACTGAACCAAAGACCATTTTACATTTCTCTTCTTTAGGATGAAAATCTGATGGATATTAAGGCTGAGATTAAAGATGAAGCAGAAGAGGAGACGGATTTAAGGGGCGATCAGCAGGGTAAGGAGGGGGGCTGTCATGGGTCACCTGGATACTACTCCCATCATCTCATCATCACATGTAATAATCTCTCCTGTCCCTGTGTGTTTCCTACAGATGGACTCATAGAAGGAAATCCCCCCGAGAGATGTTCCCGTCCTCTGTATTCTCAGGACTGTCCAGAGGAGAAGCTCCCGGAGAACCATCAGGTAGATGGAGCTGAGCCCTATACACATCTATATATGGGGGTCCTGCAGTCATAGAGGAGTCATAGATGGTGGGGGTCTCATGTGGATCTGTTAGATTTCCCACCTGTCTGCTGTATTGTCCTGAATTGTTACAGATAACAAATCAGGGGGAAGATGTGACTGATATTAAAGTGGAGGATGAAGAAGAGCGGATGATGGGCGATCCCCCGTGTAAGAGTGAGGTGGAGGACATTCCAGTCCATGTGACCACAGGTATGGAATAATGAATGGAGGAAGGGAATTGGGAGGTTTCTTCAGGTGAGGCTCCACCTTAGAGCTTCAGAAAAGGAGCACTCCGGGCAGTGACCCAGCTTTGAGTCTTTAAATAGCAGTCTAATGGTTTTATACTAGCAAAGGCATCAGAGACGTAGTAATGGCTGTTATACCTCAGGTAGGTGACATCCGATGCCGGGTGTTATAGGTGACATTACTTCTACACTATAAAGGCTGGAGACATGTAGTAATGGCTGTTATTATGAATGATCAGATTGTCACATACCCAATTAAGTTATACCCAAAAACTTAAAGGCTATGGACCCCTTTGGGGGCATATTGTACTTGAGCTAAAAATCTTTTTTTTTTTATTGGTTTAATAAAAATATGGAGTCCTTTTCTCTGTACAGAGCTGAGATGCTCTACTGGCAGGATATGAATTTTCTCTCTGCTCCGTCAGGCAGGGAGGTGACGGGCTCCTTATCTCTGACATTATAGACACTCATTATAGATAAGTTCTTATCTTACTGATAGACTCTAAGGCCTGTATTACACCAACAGATTTTCTGACCATTCATTGGTCAGATGGCCTATTACACACACAGATCTTTTGTTATACACACCAACTATTGGTCTAATTGGACAGATATTGGTCAGATAATCTGTTGGTGTAATACAGGCCTTAGTAATTTAGAGATCAGGATTATTAGATGACCAGCACAAGTACCAGTCACACAGCTAGAAAAACAATGAACCCTTTGTGACAGAACGGCTCAGTATTTTTACTAAAGACCAATTGAAAAAATGATTTTAGCCCCAAATGAGTAAAATGCAATCCTAAAATAATGTTCCCCATACATATTCTTTAAATGTATTTTATTGGGATTTTATGTGATCGACTAACACAAAGTCCAAGTCTGTGTGAGGTTTCTCTGCAGAAGCGTCTGTGAACAGCAATTTTTAAGTCTTGTCACAGACAAGACTAAACCCTTCCATTGTAGCTCTGGCTGGATGTTTAGGGTTGTTGTCCTGCTGGAATGTGAACCTCCGCACCAGTCTGAAGTCTTCTGCAGCCTCTACCATATTTTCCTCCAGGATTGCCCTGTATTAACTCCTTCCATCTTCCCATCAACTCTGACCAGCTTTCCTGTCCCTGCTGAAAAGAAGGCCCCCCACAGTATGATGCTGCCACCACCATGTTTTATGGTTGGTTCAGGGTGATGTGCAGTGGTAGTTTTCTGTACATCATAGCATATTGCATTTGTGCCAAAAAGTTCAACTTTGGTCTCCTCTGACCAGAACACCTTCTTCCACGTGTTTGCTGTGTCCCCTACATGCATTGTGGCAAACTTCAAAGATTTCTTACGGCTTTCATCTTGCCACTCTTCCATAAAGGGCAGATTGGTGGAGTACACAACTAATAGGTGTGCTGTAGACAGATTCTCCCACCTGAGCTGTGGATTTCTGCAGTGTGACCATGGTCCTCCTGGCTGTTTCTCTAATTAGTGCTCTCCTTGCCTTGGCTGTCAGTTAAGGTGGACGGTCATGTATTTCTAGATTTGCAGTTGTGCCATACTCCTTCCATTTTCAGATAATGGGTTGACCAGTGCTCCATGAGATGTTCAGAACTTTGGATTTTTTTTTTATAACCTAACCCTGCTTTACACTTATTCACAACTTTATTCTTGACCTGTCTGGCGTGTTCCTTGGTTTTCATGATACTGTTTGATCCCTGATGTTCTCTAACAAACCTCTGAGGCCCTCACAGAAGAGCTGGCGTTATACTGAGAATACATTACACACAGGTGGACTCTATTACTAATTAGGTGACTTCTAAAGGCAATTGGTCACATTGGATTTTATTTAGGGGGATCAGAGTACAGGGGGCTGAATACAAATGCATGCCCCACCTTTCAGATATTTATTTATTAAACACTTTTAAACAATGTCTCATCTTCTTCTCACTTCACACAGACTTGTGCTTTGTTGGTCGATGACAAAAAATCCCAATAAAATACATCTAAGTTTGTGAGTGTAACGTGTAGAAATGTGGAAAAGTTCAAGGGGTATGAATACGTTTTATGGCACTGTATAAGACCTACATTCCGAATACTGCGCCTTCTTTTTTCCCCAGGCTTGTAAAAACATTTTGGCAAGCTGTTAGATGAGAAGCAAAGTAAAGGAGGGTTACCACCTTCAGTCCCGGCCCCAGAAAAATTCTAAATTTCAGATTTACAGGCAAATTCATAAAGTGCTTCTGCAGTAAACAAGGAGGTCTTTTCTCTATTGGAAAGTTTTGAAAACTTATGGTTCCTTTTTATATGATTATAAACCTCAGGGAGATGAATCCATACCTGGCGTGTAAGGAAATTCAGGACGGAGTCCATCCAATCCACAATCAAGTATCGTTTCAAGGACTGTGTGATGGCCACAATAGTTATGAAAGATGTTTAGTATCACATGCCGATTCTTTATTTTCTATATCGTGCCCTAATATTCGGAGTCTGCCAAGCCCCCGTGTAGCCCTTTGACTAGACCACCATAAAAAGGCATATTGGCGGTCATTGGGTTAAAGAGGTTTTCAGCTTTAAGGTTTCCTCCGCTCCAGATAAATAGCATGGGATGCATTTAAGGCTTTTGTTGGGGGTTTGGGTTAAAGGGGTTCTCCAGGCTTTTACTATAAATATCAGATCAGCGGTGGTCCGGCGCTTGGCACCCTTGCTGATCAGCTGTATGAAGGGAAGGCGCTTGCACTGCGCACATGCCGTCTCCCTTCCTGGTCACCGCTGCTGCTGTCTATGGCAAAGCTCTCCTGTGAGCGGCGTCACATCTTCTGTACTTTATTTCACACCATCAACACGGATCCATCTTCAATATCTTTTCTTGCTCATTTCGATCATAACGTCTTAGTCACAGCCGGGGTTACACTAATAAATGCCATCTTTACATAATGTCCAGTCTGAGACTCCCAGCATGCACCTCTCACTATGGGGTGAGCGCCGGCCCCTGTGGTTACCAAACCTTAGTGAAAACAGATGGAATTGGAAACCGGAGCATGGTGGGAGAGTCACTTCTGAAGTGTTAGTAGGTGAGCGATGGTGGGATGTTATGTCCGTCAGTACGCCTCTCCTTCCTCTTCTTGTACCTAAAAAGGCCCCAACATTGGGACAGCAAAAAAAAATGCACATACTTAGTGTGAATGGTTCTCATAAGTGTGGACACAATATCTGCA
Source organism: Bufo bufo (assembly GCF_905171765.1). Lineage (NCBI taxonomy): Eukaryota > Metazoa > Chordata > Amphibia > Anura > Bufonidae > Bufo > Bufo bufo. The sequence continues at coordinate 5,976,573 of NC_053392.1, read as the reverse complement.
AAACTTGCAGGTTTTTGGAAGTGGTGCATCTTTTTAAGACAATAGTTTTTTATTGGGTTTTTGAAGTAATCAAAACATTACAAAAAGTCCGTAAAACATTTTAGTAGTATTGTGTATCGCTTAATATACATCAAGTACATGTGCAAACGTTTTTCTACATTAATGAGATACCAATAATAGTAGTTCTATTTACGATTTATAAACTACAACCAACTTGTTTCATGGAAGAGAAACGTAAAAGAATAAAACATTCAAACTAGGAATTCTCAGCGATCTCGAGTTGTTGGAAAATATCAAGAGCTTCATTGGCTAGGTATTACTGCATAAGTAGACGTTAGCCAAGATCTCCAAGAGGTCTCAAAGCGTGAATAAGTATGGTTCATATAGGCAATCATTTTCTCGTATGCACAAGAAGTATTTATTAAGTCAACCACCTCTCCTAATCGGGGGACTGTTGAGGGTTTCCAGAACCTCGTTATGACTAGCTTGGTGGACAACAGAATGTGAGCCATAACTATGCATGCTTTAATCGGGAAGTTTGATATGTCATGAAATAATAAAGCCAATTCTGGGGATGGACTAGTCTGGACTCCAGTGAGAGAGTAAAGCTATCGTCCCAAATATTTTGGAGCTTGGGGCATGACCAGAGGGTGTGTAGGAGGGATCCTCTCTACCCGCAGCCTTTCCAACATAGGTTGGAAGTGCCCGGGTAAATATGGCTCAATCTATCCAGGATGAGATGCCATCTGAGCATCGTCTTGATAGCTGATTCATAGTGGGAGACACAGGTAATTGATGCGGAAATGAAAGAAAGTGAGGATGTCCAGCTAAGATCTGAGAATGTTTTACCCAATTCCTTTTCCCATGAGAGGAAGGGGGTCTTTTGGTATTCCAAAGATCTAGAATCTCTTTGCATGTCACTACCATAAGGGAGTCGCTGTTTTGAAAGAAATGTCTCATTCTAAGATACATGTAAAAATCCTCGTGAGGTATTTGGTATTGTTCATGTATAGAAGAGAATTGCTTAAGTTGGGAGGAATCAAAAAGTTGTGATACCTGAGCGAGACCCCTATTTACCCAGTTAGCAACCTCTAAGCCAGGAATAAAGAAAGTAAGTGTCTCCAATGGAGCATATGAGTGGAGGGAAAGCTTGATTTGGAAGTTTTGGAGTGGAAGGTTCTCCGCAGTGATGTTGAAATACGAAGAAAGCTCCGGAGGACTCCAAGTGGGAGTGTATGATCCAGAGTGGCAATGAGCAGAGCCTCTAAATTATGGCCTGGAGAAACAACTGATTCTATGTGGAGCCAGTGTTGTTGCAAATCTCCTTTCCACCATTCTTTCATAAAGCTCATGTGGGTGGCAAGGTTGTAATCATATATGTTAGGGAGCCCTGGACCGCCCACCTTTCTATGCTTCGTCAGTAGTTTATGTGCAATCCGAGGTCTCTCGGGAGTTCAAATGAACTCATTTAATAATCTGTTAATGCAATTAAAAAAGGCCTGCGGTATCAGGGTAGGAACTGTTCTGAACTTGTATAATATCTTAGGGAGAGTTAACATCTGGAAGGTTGCTATGCGGCCCACCCAGGATATTTCTTGTTTGCTGTATTGGGCAAGATCTGTTTCCACCTCTTTTAGTAATGGAAGGTAATTGGCACAATATAGTTGTTTGGTTGTTTTGGTGACCTTTGTGCTTAGATATTGGACCTGTTCAATTTGCCAGTCTAGGTTGAAACTGGATTGTAATTTTAACAGGGAAGAGGTCTTTATATTAATGGGGAGGGCTTGGGATTTCTGCTCATTGACTTTGTAATAGGAGCGTTCTCCAAATTGGCGAATAATCTCTTTTACTGTAGGTAATGATTGATCTGGGGAGCTGAGAGTGAGTATGACATTGTCTGCATATAGAGAGAGTTTGTGGGTTCTTCCGCCTATGTCTATCCCTTTTTATTTGGTCGGAGAGGCGGATAGCTTGTGCTAGAGGTTCGATGGACATGATAAATATGAGGGGGGAGAGGGGGCAACCCTGTCGGGTGCCATTAGTAATTGTAAATGAGGAGGACAAGGTATCATTAACATATACACGGGCAGAGGGGTTGCTATGTAGGGCTTTCACTGCCCCCAGAAAAGGGCCACAGAGTCCCATTATCTGGAGTACAGAGAATGTGAAAGACCAATTAATGCGGTCAAATGCCTTTTCGGCATAAAGGGTCACCAAGACCGCTTCCAGACCTGACCTCTCGATGTAGTCTACAATATTCATGACTCTTCTAGTCTTCCCTACAATTTGTCTACCTTGGATGAAGCCTGATTGGTCAGTTAATCAAGGACGGTAGAATGGGTGCTAAGCGGTTAGCCAGGGCTTTAGCATACATTTTTATTTTGGTGTTTAGTAAAGAGCTAGGCCTGAAGTTTTGTGGAAAGTCAGGGGATTTACCTTGTTTTGGGATGATCACTATGACTGCGGAGAGCATTTCTGCTGGGAAGCTACCCATTTCGAATCCCATCTGGAGGGCCTCGCATAAGTAAGGAAGAAGGATTTGTAATAACAATTTGATAGGCCATCAGGCCCAGGGGCTTTGTGCATGGGAAGGGAGTTTATGACCTTTTTGAAGTTCTGTTTCAGTGAGTGGAGTCCCCAATTAATTCTGCTTGTTCTGCGGATACTGTCGGGAGGTGGAGGCTATTCAGAAAGGCGTTGATATCACCGAAGGGGCTTGTAATAGAATTTGTGGGCGGGCTCAGATTGTAAAGAGAGGAGTAATAGTCCGTGAAACTATCAGCTATGCCTTGTGGATCCATGACTTTAGAGCCGTCTAAGGCTCCATTCACACGTCCGTGGTGTGTTGCGGATTCGCAACACACCCGCCCGGCACCCCTATAGAAATGCCTATTCTTGTCCGCAAGCTGCGGACAAGAATAGGATATGTTCTATCTTTTGCGGAGCTGCGGACCCGAAGATCGGGGCCGCTGTGTGCTGTCCGCATCCATTCCGTCCCCATAGAAAATGAATGGTTCCACACCCGTTCCGCAAAGTTGCGGAACGAATGCGGACCCATTTGCGGACGTGTGAATGGAGCCTAAAGGTGACTTTTTATAAGGGATTCTGGATTTGGCTCTTTGGGATTTTACTCGTTGAGCCAACAGTTTACCAGCTTTGTTATTTTGCGAGTAATATCTATCTTTGACTTTTTGTAAGTTCCGCTGATATCTATATAGAAGGCAGTCTTTATCTCCTTAAAGACTGGGCTCATTTTCACCTTAAGGACCCTGCCATTTTTTGCAAATCTGACCAGTGTCACTTTATGTGTGATAACTTTAAAATGCATTGACTTATCCAGGCCATTCTGAGATTGTTTTTTCATCACATATTGTACTTCATGACACTTGAAAAATTTGCATATTTCCAAGTTTCAATTTCTCTACTTCTATAATACATAGTAATACCTACAAAAATAGTTATTACTTTACATTCCCCATATGTCTACTTCATGTTTGGATAATTTTGGGGATGACATTTTATTTTTTGGGGACGTTAGAAGGCTTAGAAGATTAGAAGCAAATCTTTAAATTTTTCAGAAATTTTCAAAAACCCACTTTTCGAGGGACCAGTTCAGGTCTGAAGTCATTTTGCGAGGCTTACATAATAGAAACCACCTAAAAATGACCATATTCTAGAAACTACACCCCTCAAGTTACTCAAAACTGATTTTACAAACTTTGTTAACCCTTTAGGTGTTCCACAAGAGTTATTGGCAAATGGAGATGAAATTTCAGAATGAAAATTTTTTGCCAAATTTTCCATTTTAATCCATTTTTTCCAGTAACAAAGCAAGGGTTAACAGCCAAACAAAACTCAATATTTATTGCCCTGATTCTGTAGTTTGCAGAAACGCCCCATATGTGACCGTAAACTACTGTACGTGCACACGGTAGGGCGTAGAGGGAAAGGTGCGCCGTATGGTTTTTGGAAGGCAGATTTTGCTGGACTGGTTTATTTACACCATGTCCCATTTGAAGCCTCCCTGATGCACCCCTAGAGTAGAAACTCCATAAAAGTGACCCCATTTTGGAAACTACGGGATAAGGTGGCAGTTTTATTGGGACTATTTTTAGGGTACATGTGATTTTTGGTTGCTCTATATATCATTTTTGTGAGGCAAGGTTACCAAAAATAGAAATTCTGAAATTTCATCTCCATTTGCCATAAACTGTTGAGGTACACCTAAAGGGTTAATAAAGTTTGTAAAATTAGTTCTTAGATTGGGTCACTTTTATGGAGTTTCTACTCTAGGGCTGCATCAGGGGGGCTTTAAATGGGACATGGTAAAAAAAAAAAAAAAAGGCATCTGCCTTCCAGAAACCATATGGCGTTCCTTTCCTTCTGCGCCCTGCCGTGTGCCCGTACAGCAGTTTATTACCCCGATTCTGCGGTTTACAGAAACACCCCATATGTGGTCGTAAATATTAAGTTTTGTTTGGCTGTTAACCCTTGCTTTGTTACTGGAAAAAAACGGTTTAAAATGGAAAATTTGCCCAAAAACAGCTGTTTTGGCACTTTTTTTTTTTTTTTTTGACCGTTCATCTGAGGGGTTAGGTCATGGGGTATTTTTATAGAGCAGATTCTTATGGACGCGGCGATACCCAATATGTCAACTTTAAAAATGTATTTAGGTTTTACACTATATTATCCTTTTATAAACAAAAAAAAACATTTTAGTATCTCCATAGTCTAAGAGTCTCAGTTTTTTTTTAGTTTTTAGCCAATTTATCTTAGGTAGGGGCTCATTTTTTGCGGGATGGGAGTATGGGTTTTATTGGCACTATTTAGGGGGTGTAATGGAACGCCTAGCACCCCGACCGGGTACCTCCGTCGATAGCTGCTCCTAGTGCTTCCAGAGGACTCCAAGCACTCCACTTGACACCGTCAGCACTGCAGACCCCACGAACCGCCGAAGCTTGGTGGAGGTCTCGCCGTCTCCTACCCACCCTGGACCTACGACAAGGCTCCAGTGGGTGAACCTCTCCTAAATGCAGAGATAGGAACCAGGAGCAAGCTCTTACAAGAGCTAGTAGTTATAGCCAGGGGAGTATACAGCATATAGCAATCCCCATACACATGAGACAAGGCTCTATGTTGAATGTAAAACAGGAACACTTTATTGAGAGCTACCCGCCCGTATATATGCAGGTCCCCATCTGGTGGACACGCCCCTAGGGGACCAGAATGAAGACTGTGACACAGGACAGATATGTAGCACTGCAGGATACACAGACACAACACATCCCCACAATGCATCATGGTTTCCTCCTCTCTGCCCTGGAGACATCCGAGGAGTAATTCAATTATCTCTCAGGACAAAGGGAAATCGCCAATACACATGTGGGGACAACAGAACAGAAATCACCACCCAAACACCCAATGTCACACCCCCACAGCAAACACAGACATTTAACATATTCCCAGATAGCTCAAGTCTGAGTGCATATCATTAGGTGAATGGCACTCAGAATACACAAATACAATAGAATTAGCTATCTGGGTACCCTCACATAACAAAATACAATTGCAAAGACAGATTAAAGCTGTGCGGCTGGTCTGTCTGCTCCTCCAAAGTTAGTATGGGCCATAATCCTAAGGCAAGAGGCTGGTAGCCAGGCCTCTCCAAAACCCAGTGGCGAGGTTGGTTTCGCCACACATCTCCCCCTCCCAGGGAAGACCAACCAGATACCCGACCTCATGCCGGTCGGTATCTGAGTTAGTCTGGCAGTCCACTCACAACCCAATACTGGACCTGTTGAATTTTGGGGCCTGGCTCTGTTCTGTATGTCCCCAGCTGTTGAGGGGGCATCTGCTACTCCTTGCTTCCTTGTTGCTCTCTAGCTTGGAGCTGTAGGTACTTGGTGGGCAGAGGCCGACTGCGCTCTGCCCAGATGCCAGCTCTTCCGCTGGGGTAGCCTGTGGGAAGTCCGGCTCTGGAGAAGAGGATAGGGGAGGGCAGAGGCCGACTGCGCTCTGCCCAGATGCCAGTGCTTCCGCTGGGGTAGCCTGTGGAAAGTCAGCCTCTGGAGAAGAGGATAGAGGAGGGCAGAGGCTGAATGCGCTCTGCCCAGATGCCAGCTCTTCTGCTGGGGTAGCCTGTGGGGAGTCAGGCTCTGGATAAGAGGATAGGGGAGGCCAGAGGCCGACTGCGCTCTGCCCAGATGCCAGCTCTTCCGCTGGGATGTGGTCAGGGAATCCCATCCCCAGGACCTTGTTGCAGATCGGCTGTGGAGAGGAGGAATTGCTTACCTCCTCCTCCTGGCATTCCTGCAGGGTTGGTGGGGGATCTGAACTGGCCGTCCAGCATCCCGGTAGGCCTGGTGCAGAGACCTCGGTCCCATGTCCACCTGCCATCTGTGGGTCCTCCCAGGACCAGTCTGTGAGGTCCCTCAACATTTGCGAGTAAGGACCACCTGCGTCCACACCTGGCAACTCCGGCTGCTGTTGAGGGTCTGGGCCAGCTGCCCAGCATCCCGGTGGGGAGATCTCGGTCCCGTCTCCACCTGCCTGTTGTGGTTCCTCACAGGACCAGTCTATGAGGACCCCTACTTCGGGTTCCTCTGGCCGCCTCAGGGGGAGACTGCTAACCTCGCCGCCGCTGGGCATTTTCCAGGGCATCATACCAAACTTCCTTTCTGTCTGCATCCCTGTAGTCTGCGGCTGCCTCCTTCTCCTCGTCATAGACTGCTGTCCGAAGACTAGCCGATTCCATCCTGCTGTAGCCAGGGGCGCTGTACGGATCAGGGGGAGACTGCTAACCTCCTCGGATGCAGCCTCTGCCCGGCTGCTGTAACACTCCTTCCGCTGGGCAATTTCTCTCTTTCGCCAGTCGGAATTCTCGTTCCATCCTTGCGTGTCGCTTGGCTGTGACCTGGTTCCAGATGGCCTGGAATATATCCATGGACACATTATCTCCATACTGGGCCACTCGCTGCCTCACCTGGGCCAGCCAGTCATCTTCCGAGCCTTCCATACTTGTCTGCTCTAAGTCGCTGGATACCTCTGCTCCCAGGGGCGCTGCACGAGTGCTAGCGTTGCCCTCAATTTGTAACTCCACACATTACCAGTGTCTCTGAGCTGCTTCTCCTCGCACTAGGACGCCATCCCACTGCTTGCCACCAATGCAACGGAACGCCTAGCACCCCGACCGGGTACCTCCGTCGATAGCTGCTCCTAGTGCTTCCAGAGGACTCCAAGCACTCCACTTGACACCGTCAGCACTGCAGAACCCACGAACCGCTGAAGCTTGGTGGAGGTCTCACCGTCTCCTACCCACCCTGGACCTACGACAAGGCTCCAGTGGGTGAACCTCTCCTAAATCCAGAGACAGGAACCAGGAGCAAGCTCTTACAAGAGCTAGTAGTTATAGCCAGGGGAGTATACAGCATATAGCAATCCCCATACACATGAGACAAGGCTCTATGTTGAATGTAAAACAGGAACACTTTGAGGGCTACCCGCCCGTATTTATGCAGGTCCCCATCTGGTGGACACGCCCCTAGGGGACCAGAATGAAGACTGTGACACAGGACAGATATGTAGCACTGCAGGATACACAGACACAACACATCCCCACAATGCATCATGGTTTCCTCCTCTCTGCCCTGGAGACACCCGAGGAGTAATTCAATTATCTCTCAGGACAAAAGGAAATCGCCAATACACATGTGGGGACAACAGAACAGAAATCACCACCCAAACACCCAATGTCACACCCCCACAGCAAACACAGACATTTAACATATTCCCAGATAGCTCAAGTCTGAGTGCATATCATTAGGTGAATGGCACTCAGAATACACGAATACAATAACATTAGCTATCTGGGTACCCTCACATAACAAAATACAATTGCAAAGACAGATTCAAGCTGTGCGGCCGGTCTGTCTGCTCCTCCAAAGTTAGTATGGGCCATAATCCTGAGGCAAGAGGCTGGTAGCCAGGCCTCTCCAAAACCCAGTGGCGAGGTTGGTTTCGCCACAGGGGGGCATATGACTTTTTGATCGCTTGCTATTACACTTTTTGTGATGTAAGGTGCCAAAAAAAGACTTTTTTTTTTTTTTTGCACCGTTTTTATTTTATTTTTTTGACCGTGTTCATCTGATGGGTTAGGTCCTGGGGTATTTTTATAGAGCAGATTCTTACGGACACGGCGATACCTAATATGTCTACTTTCTTTTATTTATTTTAGCTTTACAAAATAATATTTTTGAAAAAAACTTTTTTTTGTTTTAGTGTCTCAAGTCTGAGAACCATAGTTTTTTTTGTTTTTGTTTTTTTCGATTGTCAGTGGCTAAATGGAATTAAAATTGGGGAAGGGAATTATAAATTTAGTACTCCATGGAAGTGTGGTACTCCCTGAAGCAACCAATAATGCAGAGGCCCGGATGATTGGGGCACGTGTCACACTGAGTGGTGGTGTCCTTCCGTTACACACTCTGCACTTTTTTGGGGACCGTCCCTTCTTTCCAATATGGGGGACCACACCTGGAAAGTGTTGGCCAGGGACGATTCGGGTACCTTGCACAGGGACAGGGGTGATGCCGTTACCGTGAATTGTGGACAGTACAAGGACATCCCTCTTGTCCTTATATCTGACCAGCAGCAGGTTTCCACTGGTAAGGGCACGGGTCTCACCCCTGGGGATAGGTACCTGGAGGGGGTAGGTAGGGAGGCCGCGTTGACTTTTCCGCACGGTCCCACAAGCAGACGTGGATCCGGTGGCGAGGGACTGGAACAAGGGGATACTAGTATAAAAGTTATCCACGTACAGGTGGTAACCCTTATCTAGCAGTGGGTGCATAAGGTCCCACACAAGTTTCCAGCTAACACCCAGAGTTGGGGGACATTCTGGGGGTTGAATACGGGAATCTCGCCCCTCGTACACACAAAACTCACAGTTTGTACAGCTTCACGCCATACCTCGCCCGCTAAGAGGGAACATACTGGTGGAAAATGAGTCTCCCCTTGAAAGCAATGAGAGACTCATCAACTGCGACCTCCCTTCCAGGTACATAGGCCTCCAAAAATTTGGCCCCAAAGTGATCGATGACCAGCCTGATTTTGTACAGGCGGTCATAGGCAGGATCACCTCGGGGGGGACATGCTGCATTATCTGAATAATGCAGGCATTTCCGGATGGCCTCAAACCGGGAGCGTGTCATAGCTGTACTGTACCGTAAAGTGGGGTCTGGTAGAGGACGTCCCCACTCCAGTAATGCCTGATACTGTTTTTTTTTGACTAGGCCCATGTGCAGCAAGAGGCCCCAAAACGTCCTCATCTTGGCTGCACTGACCGGAGTCCAACCACCGGCCCTAGCCAAAAAGTAGCCTAGGTGTTGAGCAATGAACTGTTGGGCGTACAGGTTTGTTTGCTCCACCATCAGATTCTCAAAAAAAAACAACTAAGTCATATTCAGTGAAGCCCATGTGGGAATCTGGATTCCTGCTTGGCCAACAAAATCAGGAATCACAGGCTCAAAATGCTCTGGGCTACACCTGACAAGTTCACCGGTATGGGGCTCAGGTGGACTTATCTGGTGGGCTGGAAATCTAGTACGAGCCCCAGAGCTGCTCGTACTAGTGTGGGCCACAGTGTCCCTGGCATGGTCGGTCCCCTTGCTCCGCCTGGCGGTGTCTCCGCCGCCTTGGGGGCTCATCATCGCTAGATGATGAGGAGGACGCGGATGACAAGAGTAAAGTGGGGTCATCCTCGTCCTCACTGGGACTCTCTGATTCGGAGGCAAGGCGGGCCATAGGGGAGTGTGTGTGTGTGTGCATGCGTGAAAACTTTATTCAGTGTGTGTGGGGGCGGGTGTTCACGTACTTACCCTAAGCCTAACAGAAAAAAAAACAAAAATTTGAAAATCCCCAAAAGTGTAAAAATAAAAAAAAATAAAAAATAAATTCAAACGCGCTGATCAACGGTGGGGTGGGCAAAAAACAAAAAAATGTGCCCCAAAAAAATGGGTGTGCGGGGGGGCAAGCTGCAGCACTACTGGGGGGTCTAGGGTCACACAGCTGAGTGCTGTGGACCCCAGACACCCGATCCGGTGTTACAACGCAATAAAAAAACTATTTTATTTCCCCCCTCCTAACTCTCCCTCATTATTCCTGCCTAATCTACCTCTCCCAAAAACACAGATTTGTGCCTGATGGCACAAAACAACTTGCAATACAGCCGAGCTTCTCTCTTTCCTGCTCCATGGACCTCCTCTCTCTCCTGCCCAGCCGACCAATCAGAAGCGATCCTGAGAGGTGGCGTGACCGCCACCTCTCAGGATCGCAGGACGGTGATAGGTAATGTGATAATACACCACCGACCTATTCCGGGTTATCGGGTTACCAGAGACCCGAATAACCCGGAAACGCAGCAAACCGCAGGTCTGAATTGACTTGCGGTTTGCTGCGATCTCCAACACGGGGGGGGGGGGGGTTCACAGGACCCCCCTTGGCACTGTACTATGGTGCCTGCTCAATGATTTGAGCAGGCACGCAGTTCCGATCACCGCCCGCCGGTGTCCTTTAGTACCAGGACATCAGGGCGTACCTGATAGGTTAAATTGGAGCCTGAGGTCTCTCGGGTTGTTTGAGTATAGGGGGGTAATCTTATTTCTCCTCTCAAGATCTTCTATTTTGGTCAACAGCTCTGAGATCTTTTTATCCCTGCCTTTTTTAGCCGCAGAATCCAATTTAATAAAAATTCCTCTCATAAGTGCTTTATGGGCCGACCATAACGAAAAGTGGGATGACACTGACCCAATATTATGTCGGAAATACTCCTGCCATGCAGCTTCTATATCCGCTCTGTATAATGTGCCACTAGAAAGGTGTTGTTACGCCAGAGAGAGTGGTGGGTGGAGGAATTGGGTCTCTTGCAGTGATAGAGTAATTGCTGCGTGATCTGACCATTTTATCACTCCTATGGAGGTTTCTAAAACTTTCGGAAGTAATGATCTGGAGAGCAGAAACAGATCTATGCGGGAGTAGTTCTGATGGACAACAGAGAAGAAGGTGTAGTCCCTCTCCTGTGGGGGCTGTATGCGCCAAATATCATAGAATTTATCCAAAGAGATCCATCATTGGAGGGATTAAAGTTTATGCCTGGAGGAAGCTGAGGAATCTAGGTCTGGATCGGGAGTTAAATTGAAATTTTCACAGAGAAGAAGTTGACCCTGTTTGACTTTATCAATTTTCCTGAGGAGCTTGTTCAGAAAGCTAATTTGATGGGAATTAGGGGCAATAACGCCACCACAGTGTAATGGACGTTATTAATGAGGCATACCTGTATGATGTATCTGCCCGCCTCATCTACAATTTTCGAGAGAGGGGTGAATGCGAGTGTATCTCTGAAAGCTAAAAGAACTCCCCTCTGTTTTTTGGTAAAGTGTGATTGATTGAATAATTATCTGAAATTTGGGGTGGCGAATTCAGTAACTTTCTTGCGCTACTATGAGTTTCTTGGGCACAAAGTATGTCGCATTTGAAGTCTAGGTCCTCCTTCCACATAAAGGTTCTCTTCGGAGGGCTTTTAAGGCCCTTTACATTTAGTGATACAATCTTAATAACCATTGTACATAAAAGAGAAGCTAAACATTACATTAACCAGATTGTCCAGGGTAGGAGACTTAGCCCTAGTGATGTCGGGAGCAGCTCTTTGGTATCTTTGGAGAACATCCAGTAGCTGAGAAAAGGTGGGAGAAAACTGAAAAACATAAAAAGGACAACAATATAACAGAAAACAGAGAAATCTAAGCAGTATTAAAAACTGCCACATTTGGTAGGGTAAAGTCAATTCCATGTAGTCAGGAGCCACAAACTTCTTGACTTCTGGATATAGCAGCTATATACACCCAAGTAGAACGGATAGGCAGGCTTCAATGTTTGGTGCCTCTTCCAGACTCCACCAAGCGCCATTCATCGGAAAGATGGTGGGGGTCTGGAGGTTTCTCTTTCTGGTAGTCAGCAACTTAAATGTTCCAAGAAGATAGGAGAGATCTGCCAGCGTCCACTGAACTGATGATATGCCAGGAGCCATCTTTGTTTATTAATAGCTTAACTAGGAACCCCCCAGCGATATGCGATTTTATGATCTCTTAACCCCAGCATGACAGGGGCCAGTTGGCGATGTTGTTTCAATGTGTCAGCCAAAAGATCAGCGAATAGCTTGATGGTATGGTAAGGGGCCGGCAGGGTACCCTTTTTTCTGGACGCCTCTAGTAGCTGTTCCTTTATGTGAAAATAATGAATCCTCGCCAGCACGTCTCTCGGGATAGAGGCTGGGAGATGGCTGGGTCTTGGAACCCTGTGGGCCCTATCAATAACCAGGTCTTGAGCTGTGAGAGTCAGTATGAGGGCCTGAAATAACAAGCAGAGATATTGTTTGAGGTCTTCATTAAGGATATCCTCAGGGATTCCTCTAAACTTTATATTGTTTCTGCGGGATATGTCTTCCAAATCATTGAGCTTAGCCTTTATTTTCTCTAGCTCTTATGACATTTCAGTATGTGCATCCAATTGATTGTTATGGGAGGACGCAAACCCTCCCATTTTATTTTCTATATGGTACACCCTGGGAAGAAGGCCTTGGATGGTGGCCTGAATAGGGGAGATCAAAGCTTGTAGATCAGCGTGTAGGGATTTGTTGACTTCAATAACCATCTCTTTAAAAGGGTTGTCCGAGTTATGGAAAAAAAATAATAATATAGCACTGTAAATCTGATGGTCAGTGATATATAACTAATGTGAAGGTCAGCTCCATAGTAGTAGGCACAGCAGTCAGAGACAGTGACACAATGGCACAGTTCACACAGGGGTTTGCCTGTTTTCTTCTCATCCACAAACAAATATAAGGCCTTTACATTCAGGCAAAGATACAAAATAAATTCCTGCTCGGCTGAGCACTAACTAAACATAAAATTACCCTTTCTATATGGGCGGCCTACTACCAGCCACACGACACAATTCAAAATAAACTCCGTGTCCTTTTTGTTGCTTTAGCAGACTTCAGCAGTGATGGTGAAAGCCAGTCAGTTCAACCAGTCCCCACCCAGACATGCTCATAGTGCAAACCTTCATAGCCCAGAAATGAGCTGAGCTCCATCACCTGGCTGAGAGCTCTATATGAAACCTGTTCTGGACAGGAAGGGAATGAGGAGCCCCGCTACCAACCTGCATCCTCATTCCATTAAAATCCAGGCCCGACAACACCATTTATGTTTTGCTAAGGCAGACCATCTTTTCCTGGATTTCTGATATCTCACCCAGGTTTCCTAGTGGAGATATCCACCTCCTGTAGCATAGTACATGGTATATGAAAGAAACCTAGGCGAAATATAACTATTCTCTACTACTTTTCCAGTCACTCTCTCACACTAAGCTAAGCAAGTTTTAAGCAAAAAAATATCTATTTCCTCATTTCCCTGGTTCTCTTCTGGCCCATTGTTTACTTGTAACAACAACCATCTGTGCCCCTCCCCCTGTAGTGCTAAGGGAGTGAATACAAGTACTGCCCTGAGTGACATCTGCCGGCTGGGAGACTCAGCAGCATATTGTATGTGTAGGACTACAAGTCCCAGCTGTACAATGACACTGCTGATACACACAGGATCTTCCCCCTACCTAAAATGCTCTGCAGAACTTCTCTATCAGCTCCTGTGCCCAGCATTTGTCTCCTCACTGCCCGCAGCTACACAGTAAACACTTGTCTGTGCAGCTGAAGGGGTTAAAAATCCTGGGAGAGAGCAATAAGCAGCAGCCGGCAGTGCAGGGGGGCGTGGCCAGCACAGTGAAGTCTTGTGTACAGATCTCTCGGGCTTGTGCACGAACATCAGAGCAGGGAGAGAAGCTGACATCATAGTTCATGTGACCCTCAGTGAAATCTGAGAAACCAGCCACTGGAGATAAAGTGAGTTAATTGGAAAGCTGTTACATTTGCCTAGTTAGAAACATAGAACAAAAAAATATCTCGGACAACCCCTTTAACCCCTTAAGGACACAGCCTTATTTCACCTTGAGGACCAGGCCATTTTTTGCAAATCTGACTAGTGTCACTTTGTGGTGATAACTTTAAAACGCTTTTACTTATCCAAGCCATTCTGACATTGTTTTTTCGTCACATATTGTACTTCATAACACTGGTAAAATGGAGTAAAAAAAAAAATCATTTTTATTTATAAAAAAATACCAAATTTACCAAAATTTTGGAACAATTTGCAAATTTCCAAGTTTCAATTTCTCTACTTCTATAATACACAGTAATACCTCCAAAAATAGTTATACGTTTACATTCCCCATATGTCTACTTCATGTTTGGATCACTTTCGGAATGCCATTTTATTTTTTGGGGACGTTACAAGGCTTAGAAGTTTAGATGCAAATCTTGAAGATTTTCAGAAATTTTCAAATACCAACTTTTTAGGGACCAGTTCAGGTCTGAAGTCACTTTGTGAGGCTTACATAATAGAAACCACCCAAAAGTGACCCCATTCTAGAAACTACACCCCTCAAGGTATTCAAAACTGATGTTACAAACATTAATAACCCTTTAGGTGTTCCTCAAGAGTTGATGGCAAATGGAGATGAAATTTCTGAATTTCAATTTTTTGCCAAATTTTCAATTTTAATCCATTTTTTTCCACTAACAAAGCAAGGGTTAACAGCCAAACAAACTCTATTTATTGCCCTGACTCTGCGGTTTACAGAAACACCCGATATGTGGTCGTATACCACTGTACGGCCCCACGTCGGGGCGTAGAGGGAAAGGAGCGCCGTGTGGTTTTTGGAAGGCAGATTTCGCTGGACTGGTTTATTTACACCATGTCCCATTTGAAGCCCCCTGATGCACCCCTAGAGTAAAAACTCCAAAAAACGTGACCCCATTTTGAAAACTACGGGATAAGGTGGCAGTTTTTTTGGTACTATTTTAGGGTACATATGATTTTTGGTTGCTCTACTGTATATTACACTTTGTGAAGCAAAGTAACAAAAAATAGAAATTCTGAAATTTCATCTCCATTTGCCATTGACTCTTGTGGAACACTTAAAGGGTTAACAAAGTTTGTAAAATCTGTTTTGAATACCTTGAGGGGTGTAGTTTCTTAAATGGGGTAACTTTTTGGAGTTTCTACTCTAGGGGTGCATCAGGGGGGCTTCAAAAGGGACATAGTGTCAAAAAACAAGTCCAGCAAAAACTGCCTTCCAAAATCCATATGGCATTCCTTTCCTTCTGCGCCCTGCCGTGTGCGTACAGCAGTTTATGACCACATATGGGGTGTTAATGTAAACTAAAGAATCAGGGCAATAAATATTGAGTTTTGTTTGGCTGTTAACCCTTGCTTTATATCGGGAATAAATGGATTAAAATGGAAAATTTGCCAAAGAATACCTGTTTTGGCACCGTTTTTTTTTTATTATTATTTACAACGTTCATCTGACAGGTTAGATCATGTGCTATTTTTATAGAGCAGGTTGTTACGGACGCAGGGATACCTAATATGTGTACTTTTTTTAAATTTTATTTAAGTTTTACACAATAATATCATTTTTGAAACAAAAAAAATCATTTTAGTGTCTCCATGGTCTGAGAGCCATAGTTTTTTATTTTTTTGGGCCATTGTCTCATGTAGGGGCTCATTTTTTGCGGGATGAGGCAATGGTTTGAATGGTACTATTTTGGCGTACATACAACTTTTTTTTATCACTTATTACCTTTTTTTGGAAGTAAGGTGGGCAAAATTTCAATTTCATCATAGTTTATTTTTTATGGTGTTCACTGGGTGGAGAATGTAACATGACCGTATTATAGAACAGGTCGTTACGAACGCGGTGATATATAAAATGTGTACAGAATTTTATTTATTTAATTTTTAATCAAGGATAAATGTGTGTTTTTTGTTTGTTTTTTACTCTTTTTTTTTACCCAGACCCACTTGGTTCTTGAAGAGCCAGTGGGTCTGATGTCTGTATAATACAGTACTATACACTATATATTGTACTGTACTGTATTTTACTTACACTTTGTCTAAACAGATCTCTGCCTTTAGCACAGATCTGTTCAGCACCATGGACAGCAGGATGCCTGAGAAGGCGTCCTGTTGCCATGGGAACCTTCCCCGTCTGCCACAACTGAGCAGACAGGGAAGGGGAGAGAGGGGAGCTCTCTCTCTCCTTGACCCCATCCTGTCCGGGGGCTACGGACCGCGGCATGGAAGTGGTTAAAACGGCTGACATCTGTGCAGATGTCAGCCGTTTGAATCGGAGTGTCAGCTCGGTCATCCTGAGAATAAACGGGGGGCAGGCGGAAGATCGCGCACCCGCCCCTCACACTGCCGTCCGCCTCCCGCACCGCTCGCAGGCACAAAAACACAGAGGTCTGCAGGGGGGGGTGTTAACTTCAAAATACAGGCACTTTGAGGTTTCTGATCCCTGCGGTCACAGACCGCAGGGATCAGAAACTTGCATAAGCGCTACAAACCGCAGGTCTGAATTGACCTGCGGTTTGTAGCGATCGGTAATACGGGGGGGGGGGGGGTCACAGGACCCCCCTAGGCACTGTCACAGAGTGCCTGCTGAATGATTTCAACAGGCACCCCATTCTCCGATCACTGCCGGCCGTGCTACAGTGATCAAAACTACACAGGACGTACGGGTACGCCCTGTGTCCTTAAGGGGTTAAGCAAGGTACCCGAGGCGGGTTGACTTGATGTTTGGAATTGGGCCAGGTTAGGGGCCACTGAAGAGTCTTAGTGAGTCAGTATATTCACTCACCGCTCTGGAGGCACCGGAGAGACAGTCTATGCTTCTCTGGACTGCTGGTAGAGGACAAAGATGGCACATGCCACGTCCGGGAAGGCAGCAGTACGGCTGAATCCCCCACATCAGGGTGTTTGAGAGGTCTGCGCTGCTTCTCCCCGGTATGCGCAGTGGTGAGGGCTCATTATTCCCGGTGTCTGGGGAAGGAGGAGATGCCTCCGGTGCATGCTGTGGCCGGGAGAATGAACCCTGAGAGCCTGCTTGCAGATCCTCAAAACACGGATGCCGCCCGTGTGCCTTCTGCAATTTACGGAACAGGCGGCCCATTATAGAAATGCCGATAGTTGTCCGCAAAACACACGAATAAGACATGATCTATAATTTTCATGGGGCCACGGAATGGAGCAACGGATTCGGACAGCACACAGAGTGCTGTCCACATCTTTTGCGGCCTGCTGAAGTGAATGGGTCTGCACCCGAGCCGCAAAAAATGCGGCTTGGATGCGGAACCAAACCACGTGCATGTGAATGCGCCCTAAGGCTACTTTCACATCTGCGGTTTTTCTGGATCTGGCAGGGTTCTGCAAAAACACTTCCGTTAGGATAATACAACTGTCTGCATCCGTAATGAACGGATCCGGTTCTATTATCTTTAAAATAACCAAGATGGATCCGGCGCCAAAACCATTGTAAGTCAATGGATGCCGGATCCGTTTTCTCAGACACATTATCCCATGACACACACACAACCACTGTATGCAGCGTTTTTCTGTCCGCCATGGGAACGCAACCAAATAGAACGGAATGTAATCTGGTGACTCCGTTCTGTTCAGTTTTGTCCCCATTGACAATGAAGGGACAGAACTGAAGTGTTTTCCTCCGGTATTGAGATCCTACGACATATCTCAATACCGGAAAGGAAAAATGCTGATGTGAAAGTAGCCTTAATCTTGCACCACAGAGGACACTACATTCCTAGTCCAATAACTTGCACTTAATGCAATGTCCAGTACGTGGGCTGCACAACCTGCCCTTTGAAGGGCTCATGCACACAAACACATATTTTTAGTTCGCATCTGATCAGCATTTTTTGTGGGTCGGATGCGGACCCGTTCACTTCAGTGGGGCTGTAAAAGATGCGGACAGCACACCATGTGTGTCCACATCCATATGTCTGTTCCGTGGCCCTGCAAAATAGAACATGTCCTATTCTTCCCCGCATTACGCACAAGGATAGGACTATTCTATAGAGGGCAGGACCTTCAGTTCTGCGAAATGCGGAACGCATAGAGCGGTATCCATGTTCTGCAAATCCGCAGTTTGCGGCCTGAAAAAATCCCAGTGGTCGTGTGCATGAGCCCTAAAAGAGAGGACACAGAAGCATTTGTCACCAGCAAAAATGCAGTTAACCCCTCCTCAGCCTCCAAACATTTCATACAATGTCACACGAGCAACACAGATGGTTTAGAGGTATGGGAACTGAAAAAGTTAAATGATGGGGAGGGGGATTCAGAAAAGAAGATGACTGAACGAGAGGCGTACTAAAAACTAGATATCCAGAAGGATGGAATGACTGATAACATCCCCCTATTGCTAATAGTGATGAGAGAAGCGAACTGCGGATCCTAGATCCGAAGTCGCTTCCCTCAAAACGTCGGATTAAAGGGGTTGTCCAAGTTATATTTGTCCTCAGGATAGGTCATCAATATCAGATCGGCTGGGGTCCGACACCCGGACGATCAGCTGTTTGAAGAGAAGGTGCGCCCCGTGCCAGCGCCTCCTCCTCTTCACTGTTTACCTTCTAGCTGTTGTATCTGCAGCGGTGAGCAGGTGTAATTACAGCCAAGCCGTCCCATTCATTTTTATGGGACGGATCGCTCCTATACAAGTGTATAGTAATGAGCCGTCCTATAGAAATGAATGGGACGGCTTGGCTGTAATTACACCTGCTCACCGCTGCAGATGCAACAGCTAGAAGGTAAACAATGAAGAGGAGGCAACGCTGGCATGGGGCGCGCCTTCTCTTCAAACAGCTGATCGGCCGGGTGTCGGACCCCAGCCGATCTGATATTGATGACTTATCCTGAGGACAAATATAACTTGGACAACCCCTTTAATGCTGTACGGAGATCCGTCTCTGTACAGCATTAAAATGTACGGCCTCCGATAAGGCGAAGTCAGTTATTTGCAAAGTCTCGCAAGAGTTCATGGAATAACTGCGGCATTTGAAGTGAAAAACGACTTTAAAACTTGGATCCAAACTCTGCTTTAGATCCGAGGTAGCAGTCAGAACCATAGGAGCACAGTGTAATTCTACTAGACTCCAATGCATACATGCCCCGACATGAGCCCTCGCACAGCTCCGTGCATATAATAATTGTATTATAAATGAATCATAAATAATGGTAAGAATATGCTGATGCAAAGAAAAAAGTTTTTTTTCCAAAATGTTTCACCCCCCCCCCCCAGTATTAAAAACAAGAAAAACCTATACACATTTGATATCATTATAATCGTAGTGACCCGGTGAATGGAAGTAACAGGTCAGTTTTACCTTAAAGGAAATGCTGTAAAATTAAAACCCATAAAACTTTGTTGGAAATTTTTATTTTGTTTTTTATAATTCCACCCCACCATTTGGAATTTATTTCCCCGCTTCCCACTACATTGTATGCAACCGTACATGGTTCCATTAAAAAGTACAACTTGTCCCGCAACAAAAAGCTTGCATATAGCTATGTGAATGGAAAAATAAGAGTTATGGCTTTGGGAAGGCTGGGCGTAAAAAAACCGAAAATGGAAATTTGGCAGAACATTAAAGGGTTAATGTCCCAGTATTGAGAGGGGGGAGGGGGTTACTGAGGGCAGACCAGAATCTGGGACATCACTGAAACATGTTAGCTTATGTTCTGATTAGCTTTTTTTTTCCGCCCTGACTTCGGAACACATTCTGTGTCATACTCCAGGCTGAATCGATCATCTAGTAGATGATTTATCCGCACACTGTAGCAAGAAAAAAGTGACCTCCTTCCTCCTGTTACAATTTCCTTGCGCAAATTCGCTCCATTGATTTAGGCTAAATCTGTAGAAACTCAGGAGACGTTCAAGAGTCGGCCTTAAATTTCTACAGCAAATACATTGCAGAGAAAGGGAAGGATGTATTCCTCACATTCCTGATGGATCCACTTCTGGCACAAAAAAATGTATTTCTCGCCCATATTCCTTGGGGGACACAGGAAACCATGGGTATAGCTCTGCTCCCTAGGAGGCGTGACACTAAGTGAAAGCTGTAAGCCCCTCCTCCATCAGCTATACCCTTCAGCCTGGAGAAGAGACTGCCAGTTTTTGCTTAGTGTCCAAGGAGGCAAGACACCCCCTGCTTATGCAGGGTTGTTTTCCTATGATTTTTTATTTTTGCGTTATTTGTTGTTTTTAATTCGGTTTTTTTCTACTTACAGGGACAACAGAGGCGCATTAGACCCCTCTGTTTCTCCCGGGGTTGAGTTGCGCCAGTGCCGGTAATTCCGCACTGCCGCCTCCCCCACAGAAGACAAGGTGGACCAGGGCAGCCTCGCTCCCCTGCGTCCCGCCAGCTCAGGGTCGTCCGCACGCCAAGTCCCTCCCCCGGCTTCCTGCCACTGCGGTGCCAGGAGCTGAAGGGGCGACCCCGCTGGATGGATTGAGGGCGAAGACAGCGTATGGTGAGACAGGCTGCTCCAGCCTCCCCTTCCTCCCTCCCACCGCTGCTACAGGCCTCCTGGGCTCCCATGGCCACTGTTACTACATGGCCACTGCTACATCGTGCGCCCCCCCCCCCCCCCCCCCCGGGCATATATCGGGACCGTTACCGGGCAGGGGAGTTTATCTGGGCAAGTCCTTGGCAGGGACGCTGCCTTCAGGGGACGGCTGCAGGAAAAAAGCAAGCCGTCTGCCACATCCAGGCGCGGAGGGGGCCGTTTTCTTGGCGTGAACGGCGCCATTTCAGGCCGGCACTTCATCATCCTTGGGGGTTAAAATCATTTTGCCGCGCGCGCGCGGCTCTGCTTCAGAGCGGCAGAGAGGGGGCGGAGCTTCCTACATGCGCTCCGCTACTTCCGGGTTCATCGCTCAGTGCTGCGTGGAATCCTCTCTGCAGTGCGATCCGAAGCCGGTGCTGCTGCCTCTCCTCCACAGCCTCCTCAGTCTGTTCCCCTTACCGCTGCCGCTTGCATCATCCGGGTCTGGTAGGACTTTTAACCCCCTCCGTGCCACAGTACTGTCGCTTGGGTGTTATCCCCGTTTCTTTCCTTGGGGTCTCCCACTTTAAGTGCAACATCTTTGTTCCACCATGTCAGACCCTTCTGCAGCCGCCAAGCCTTGGTACCATGCCTGTACTGCTTGTAGGGAACCCTTTCCCCGGGGGCAGTCTGATCCGCACTGTACTGCATGCCGGGCTCCACCGCAGCCTCAGTCGCCCGCTGTGTCGCTCCCTGCTTCCTCTGACCCGCCTGACTGGGCTAGATCCCTGTCCCAGGCCGTGGAAAGCCTCACTCATGTCGTGGGCCGCCTAATAGACAGGCCGCCTACCCCGCAGGACGCCACTCTTACTGTCGCGCCCTCCGGGTCCACCGCTTCTGCCGCTGCAGCGGGTTCACTCTCTTGTAGTGACCCCTCCCGAGCTAGGCACTCTCAGAAGCGTATTAGAGTAGAGCGAGCCTCCTCCTCGGATGCCTCCCTCTCCCCGCCACGCGTGCGCACCCAGACGAGCCTCTCCTCTCCAAAGGATTCGCTCTCTGAAGGTGAATTGGCGGTTTCAGATTTGGAAATGGACTCGGCCCTGCCGTCCAAGCTAGCCTCAGCGATGGGTCAACTCATCTCTGATATTCGTGACACCTTTAAGGTGCAGGATGATCCCCCTAGCTCGGACGCAGCTAGCGTCTCATTTATCAGACCCAGGCAGGTCTCAAAAGTCTTTCCAATCCACTCTGATTTCTCCTCTGTGGTGTCTAAGGCTTGGGCTCGCCCGGACGCCCGTTTTGTCAACCCCAAGAAGCTGGACATTTGCTATCCTTTTCCAGCAGATGTCGTGGCCACATGGTCTTCCCCACCCAAGGTGGACCCCCCTGTGGCCCGGCTGTCAAAGAACACGGCCATCCCTGTTCCCGACGGGTCCTCTCTTCAGTCAGCGGAGGACCGTCGCATGGAGACCCTTTCTAAGGGCATTTTTGCTGCCTCCGGTTCTGCTCTCAGACCGGTTTTTGCCTCTGCTTGGGCAGGGAAAGCAATCTCTGCTTGGGGTGCGCAGCTGGAACAGGAGTTGGACTCGGACGTCCCTATCCAGGACCTGCGTTCCTTGGCCCAGCTTATTGTTCGGGCCGGGAATTTTGTTTGTGAGGCCTCCCTTGATGCGGGAGCCCTTATTGCACGCTCCTCCGCCCTGGCAGTTTCCGTCAGGAGGGAGCTCTGGCTGAAGGTTTGGAAAGCGGACGCTGCCTCCAAACGTTCCTTGGCGGGGCTACCGTTTGCGGGTTCCCGCCTTTTCGGGGTCCGCCTAGACGAACTTATTTCGGAGGCCACGGGTGGTAAAAGCACCCATCTTCCTCAACCCCAAGCCAGGGGCGCCCCCCGCGGACGCCCTGGTGCGTCTCGTTTTCGGTCCTCCCGCAGGGCCTCTGGGGCTCCCACCACAGCTGCCGCTTCGGCTCCTCCCCAGGACAAGCATAGGAAGCCGTTTTTTCGGGCGCAGCCCTCCTGGCGCAAGCCGCAGGCTGCCCGCACACCCGCAGCAAAGCAATCCTCTGCCTGAAGGCGCGCCCCCACCCACCCGGGTGGGGGGCCGGCTCCTCCTTTTCAGGGACGTCTGGTTGGCTCACGTCTCCGACGCCTGGGCCCTCGAAATTGTGTGCTCCGGATACAAAATCGAATTTGCATCCTTCCCTCCAGATCGGTTCTTTCGCTCCCGCCCGCCACGGGACCCGAAACGCGCGGTTGCGTTCTCCGCGGCCGTTCAAGCCTTACTGGACAGGGGGGTGATTACCCCCGTTCCTCTAGAGGAAAGGTTCCAAGGGTTCTACTCGAACCTCTTTGTAGTTCCCAAGAAGGGAGGTTCCATGCGGCCCATTTTGGACCTCAAAAAGCTCAACCGTTTTCTCCTCCTTCGACGGTTTCGGATGGAGTCCCTCCGTTCCGCGGTGGCTTCCCTGGAGCAGGGAGATTTCATGTCTTCCATCGATATACAGGATGCCTACCTCCATGTTCCGGTAGCCCGGTGTCACCATCGCTTCCTCCGATTCGCCGTGGGGGACCTCCACTTCCAGTTTGTCGCCCTTCCCTTTGGGCTGGCAACAGCCCCCCGGGTGTTCACCAAGGTCCTGGCCCCGGATTTGGCCTTACTCCGTTCCAGGGGTGTTTTTCTGCTACCGTACTTGGACGATATCCTCATCAAGGCTCCGTCCCTTTCTCAAGCGGTTGCCAGCGTGGATCTCACTCTAGAGACTCTGACGAGGTTCGGTTGGGTCATCAACTTCCCCAAGTCCTCCCTTCCCCCCTCCAGACAACTGGTCTTCCTGGGAATGCTTTTAGACACGGGAGCGGCGGAAGTACGTCTTCCCTCGGAAAAACGTCTGATCCTCCGTGGGGCGGTTCGGGGTCTCCTTCTCCACCGTCGACCGTCCTTCCGCTTCTGCATGCGGGTCTTGGGGCAGATGGTTGCCTGCTTCGAGGCGATCCCGTTTGCGCAGTTTCACTCCCGCCCTCTCCAACGGGCGATCCTCTCCTCCTGGGACAAATCGCCGCAGTCTCTGGATCATCCCTTCCATCTATCGCCTCCGGTGAGGTCATCTCTCCGCTGGTGGTTACAGTCCCCTCTTCTGGGCAGGTCTTTTCTGCCACTCAACTGGTTGGTGGTTACAACCGATGCCAGTCTCTTGGGTTGGGGAGGCGTGTTTCCTCCCCGATCCGTCCAGGGCATTTGGTCTCCATTGGAGTCCAAACTCTCGATCAATGTCCTGGAGCTGAGAGCGGCCCTTTTGTCTCTACGACACTGGACTCATCTGTTGAAGGGTCATCCAGTTCGTGTACAATCGGACAACGCCACGGCTGTGGCGTACATAAACCACCAGGGGGGCACTCGCAGCGCTGCTGCAATGAGGGAGGTCTCCAGCATTCTCCGTTGGGCGGAAGCCCACGTCCCGGCCCTATCGGCAATTTTTATTCCAGGGGTGGACAATTGGGCGGCGGACTTCCTCAGTCGCACCACTGTCGACCCCGGCGAGTGGTCTCTTCACCCGGAGGTATTCGAGGCCATTTGCCTTCGTTGGGGCATACCGGACGTGGACCTCATGGCCTCCAAGTTCAATCACAAGGTCCCCGCCTATCTGTCCAGGGCCAGGGATCCGGGAGCTTGCGGAGCCGACGCCCTCGTTCTTCCTTGGCGAGGCTTCGCGCGTCCATACATATTCCCTCCCATCCCACTCCTGCCCAAGGTCCTTCGGAAGATCGCGGCGGAAGGCGTCTCGGTGATTCTGGTCGCTCCGGACTGGCCCCGCCGGTCTTGGTATGCCGACCTCATGCTGCTCCTGGCAGACGCGCCCTGGCCGCTGCCCGCCAGGGAAGATCTTCTCTCTCAGGGACCGATCTTCCACCCGCGTTTAAGGTCCCTACGTTTGACGGCGTGGTTGTTGAGACCACCGTCCTGACACGTAGGGGTTTTTCTGCGGACGTCGTCCGCACCATGATCCGCGCCCGTAAGCCGTCCTCTTCTAGGATCTATTATAGGACCTGGAGGACCTATTTGGGGTTCTGTGCCGATCTGGGGATTCCTCCGCTCCGCTTTTCTCTCCCCACCGTTTTGTCCTTCCTGCAGAGCGGACTTGCCCAAGGTCTGGGTCTTAGTTCTTTGAAGGGTCAGGTGTCTGCGCTGTCCATTTTGTTTCAGCGCCCACTGGCCCCCCTTGGTCCTGTCAAGACCTTCCTTCAGGGCGTGGCTCACGCGGTTCCCCCGTACCGGCCTCCGGTTCCGCCCTGGGACCTGAACCTGGTTCTCTCAGCGCTCCAGGCTTCTCCTTTCGAGCCTCTGCGGACGGTTTCCTTGCGACTTCTGTCCTGCAAGGTTATTTTCCTTGTAGCCGTCACCTCTCTTCGGAGGGTGTCCGAATTGGCTGCACTCTCCTGTCTGGAACCTTTCCTAGTGTTCCACCAGGACAAGGTAGTTCTTCGTCCGGTCCCTTCCTTCCTTCCTAAGGTGGTCTCCGCCTTTCATCTGAACGAGGACATCGTTCTCCCCTCTTTGTGTCCTTCCCCTTCCCACCCTAGGGAGAGGGAACTTCATCGCCTGGACGTTGTCAGGGCGCTCAAGGTTTACCTGGAGGTAACCAGCTCTTTCAGGCGTACTGACTCGCTCTTTGTGGTTCCGGAGGGGTCGCGCAGAGGGTTGGCGGCATCCAAAGTTGCTATCGCCCGTTTTGTCAAGATGGCTGTTACTGAGGCTTATCTCGCCAAGGGCAAGGTTCCGCCCCTCGGTGTTACCGCTCATTCCACTAGAGCGGTCGGGGCTTCCTGGGCTCAGAGAAATCGGGCTTCTACGGAGCAGATTTGCAAGGCGGCCACTTGGTCCTCCTTGCACACCTTCACCAAATTCTACAGGGTGCATACTCATGCGTCGGCTGACGCTGCTTTAGGCCGTCTGGTGTTGCAGGCGGCAGTTGATTGATGCCTCCGGTGTTGGTCTAGTTTGTTCTGGTCCCTCCCTTCTGGGACTGCTCTGGAACGTCCCATGGTTTCCTGTGTCCCCCAAGGAATATGGGCGAGAAAAGGAGACTTTTGTATTACTTACCAGTAAAGTCTCTTTCTCGCTCTTCCTTGGGGGACACAGCACCCGCCCTTCATTTGGGTTTACAGTTGTGGTTCCGGCTTGGTTGCCCCCGTTGGGGCTTGACGGTTCTTTTTTCCGGTTGGTGGTTATCTTTCACTACTTGGACACGCAACTGGCAGTCTCTTCTCCAGGCTGAAGGGTATAGCTGATGGAGGAGGGGCTTACAGCTTTCACTTAGTGTCACGCCTCCTAGGGAGCAGAGCTATACCCATGGTTTCCTGTGTCCCCCAAGGAAGAGCGAGAAAGAGACTTTACTGGTAAGTAATACAAAAGTCTCCTTTTTATATTGTATGTGTCTCTCCAGCCTAAGGCCAGATTCACATGAGCTTATTACGGACATATTATCCATCTGTATTGTGCACATGTGTCCCCACCACAGGTTCAGCTGACATCAACTCACAGCATCATAGATACATGTGCACGTAACATAGATGGATATGTCTGTTACATGTGAATCCAGCCTCATTGGAATGTGATAAATTTATCAAAAAGTTTTAACAATAAATCATAAAATCTATTCTTTATCCTAACAGAAAATCCCTGTGAGAAGCCTGAAGGAAACATCGTCATGTTATCTCTAGATTATAAAAAAGATGAAGACACCAGGCAGCGCTCTTCAGAAGAAAACTTCATTACCTGTAATGTACATCCAGGACTTCACAATGCAGAGCCATCAAATAATTCCCCCAAGAATGAGGAACTTTCTAATGACCAATCACAGATTATCAACCCAAGTCCAAATCTATCATATAATCATCCTAAACATGAGGAATCTTCTACTGATCAATCACAGATTATTACTCCAAATATAAGACAGAAACAGGGTAAAATGTTTAATTGTGAGGAACGTGGAAAACAGTTCAGATGTAAGTCAGAGCTTTCTGTACACAGAAGTCGTCACAAAGGAGAGAAGCCGTATTCATGTTCAGAATGTGGGAAATGTTTTACCAAGAAATCATATCATGATCGTCATAAAAGAAGTCACACAGGAGAGAAGCCATATTCATGTTCAGAATGTGGGAAATGTGTTTCCAATAAATCACGTTTTGAACAACATAAAATAATTCACACAGGAGAGAAGCCATATTCATGTTCAGAATGTGGGAAATTTTTTACACAAAAAATATTTCTTACTACACATTTGAGAATTCACACAGGAGAGAAGCCATATTCATGTTCAGAATGTGACAAATGTTTCACACATAAAAAAGGTCTTACTACACATCTCCGAATTCACACAGGAGAGAAGCCATATTCATGTTCAGAATGTGGGAAATGTTTTAACCAGAAATCAAGCCTTGATGAACATAAAAGAATTCACACAGGAGAGAAGCCATATTCATGTTCTGAATGTGGAAAATGTTTCATAGAAAAAAAAGTTCTTGCTAAACATCTCAGAATTCACACAGGAGAGAAGCCTTATTCATGTTCAGAATGTGGGAAATGCTTTAACCGAAAATCAAGCCTTGATCTACATAAAAGAATTCACACAGGAGAGAAGCCATATTCATGTTCAGAGTGTGGTAAATGTTTTACAGATAGATCATCTCTGCTTGCACATCAGAGAATTCACACAGGAGAGAAACCACATTCATGTTCAGAATGTGAGAAATGCTTTAACCGAAAATCAAGCCTTAATCTACATAAAATAATTCACACAGGAGAGAAGCCATATTCATGTTCAGAGTGTGGTAAATGTTTTACAGATAGATCATATCTGCTTGCACATCAGAGAATTCACACAGGAGAGAAACCACATTCATGTTCAGAATGTGGGAAATGCTTTAACCGAAAATCAAGCCTTGATCTACATAAAAGAATTCACACAGGAGAGAAGCCATATTCATGTTCAGAGTGTGGTAAATGTTTTACAGATAGATCATCTCTGCTTGCACATCAGAGAATTCACACAGGAGAGAAACCACATTCATGTTCAGAATGTGGGAAATGCTTTAACCGAAAATCAAGCCTTGATCTACATAAAATAATTCACACAGGAGAGAAGCCACATTCATGTTCAGAATGTGGGAAATGCTTTAACCGGAAATTAAGCCTTGATCTACATAAAAGAATTCACACAGGAGAGAAGCTATATTCATGTTCAGAATGTGGGAAATACTTTTACCGGAAACCAAGCCTTGATCTACATAAAAGAATTCACAGAGGAGAGAAGCCATATTCATGTTCTTAATGTGGGAAATGCTTTGCCAAGAAATTAAGTCTTGATCGACATAAGAGAATCCACACAGAAGAGAAGACATGTTGATGTTTTGTGTAAGAATAATGTTTTCCAAATAAATTAGTTTTTCAAACTTGCAGACTTGTGTGTTCATTTTACCTCATTGTGCCAATATTATATGCGAGTGAGCAACAGAAGTCATGCTTAAAAGTCGTTGATAATTCTTTTGTTTCTTTTTACGTCAATCCAATATAAAATGGTACATCATGAGGGATGCTGAGACAGACATCGTTCACACCTCCTCCCCTCCATGCGACGTTTCGGGAGAACACGCCTCCTTACTCGTGCAGGTAGAGGGGTAGGTGGGATTTTTATAGCACAAACAGCTGATGCATATATACAAACCATATAGTTTTATACAAAATGCATCGCCATAAATAACCCTAACACATGAAAGTGATCAATCATATAAATGCCCTAAAGCTACAAATTTCATTTAACCCTTTAGGTATTAAAGACTGGAGTTTCACTATCCAAAAGGTCTCCCTTTGTAACAATCTCCTACTGTTATCCTCCCCATAGACTCCACTTTTTACCACCTCCAGAATCTGACACCTGATGGGCCCGATCATAGAAATGTTGGGCGACTGTAGTTTCACCTTGTTTTTTCACCTCCACTGTATCCATCTTACTCTCTCTTCTGAGTTCCTTCCTAATGCCGGACTTATGCTCATTGATTCTGATCCTTATAGACCGAGATGTTTGCCCAACATATCTTACCACATGGGCATTTCAAGCAGTATATGACATTACATGTCTCGTATGTTGCAAAATCCTTAATTTGTATCCTGTCTCCCTGTGTGGGGTGCACTACAGCGTCATCTTTAATTATAGCACTGCAATTCCCACAGCTCAGACAGGGAAAAGTACCCCTCCTCTGAGTTGCAAGGAAACTCTGTCTTTCCATTTTTTTTAGGGTGTATGTCACTTCTAATCAGCATGTTATTCAGAGAGGCAAAAAGGGGGTTATCAACAAACATTCTCCCAAATTTTTGATCATGTCTTAGTACCCCCCAATATTTCAGAATAACCTTTTTTTATTAGTTTAGAATGTCGATCATATTTGGAAACATACACAAATAGTTTCTTTTGCTTATCCCTCTTTTTAACCTGTCTGATGTCCTGTTTTTGTTTTTTTTTTACCAACCTCTATTCCAATTTCCATCACCTCTTTCTTATTATAACCCCTCTGTATGAATTTATTAATAAGTGATTTTTTTCATATTCCTTCTCAGTACTAGATATCCTTCTGGTCCATGTGAACTGCCTCCTAGGGATACTAGAAAAAATGTGAGGGGTGTGGTGGCTGGAATGGAGCAGCAGGTTATTTCTATCTGTGGTCTTTGTGAATAGTGTGGTCTCAAATCCTCCCTCTACGTGCCGTAATTCAACATCCAAGAAATGAATAACATTTTCATCATAACTCAGTGTAAGTTTGATGGTATTATGGCACTCGTTTAAATGGGTAACAAACTGTAGAAAGGAAGATTGATCACCCCTCCACAGCATGAACACATCGTCCACATAGTTAAGCCACCCACACAGAATACATGCCGCGTCTCAAAGGCTTCCATGAATATATTAGCGAAACTCAGAGCGGCGGAGGACCCCATCGAAGTCCCCCGCAGCTGCAAGTAAAAATCGCTATCGAACCGAATTATTTTTTTTTGGTCAAAATCCATTTTAACAAGGTCATCAAAACACAGATCATCTGGCTATTTAGTTTGATAAGTAATTTATTTGTTTTTTAGCATCAGAAAGTAAATGACTAAACAAAAAGAATCATAATACATTTTGCATTATAAAGAGTAACAAAAACAAGGTAAAAAAAATCATGAATAAAAACATAAGTAAAGGGAAAAATCTAGTAACATTTCAAGAATGAAACAAAGAAATAAACATTGGAGTACAGTGGGGATTGTAAATCATCAGTTAATAAAAAAAACATTATGACATTGAGGGTGTGCTATAAAGTAAGGCTACTTCTTCCCTGTATAAAGAGAATATGGCAATTAGATTTACCACTTGAACCTCTGGTGGTCCTGTTTCATGTATTCCCGGATACACTGGTGGTACCCAAATTAGTGGATGGAGCTTTGGTGGTGGCACTCAGATGCAGGGTCGGGCCGACACAGAGGCTGGGAAGGCTCCAGCCTTAGGGCGCAGGCCAGCTCCCCAGCCTCTGGGCGGCCGTCTCTACTGCTGCCGCGAATGCCGCGCTGCCTGGAGGACGGAGGGAGTAGTGAGCACTGCACTGACTTACGTGCTCCCTCCCTGCCTCCGCACTTGGGCAGCTCAGCCTCTGTTGGTGGTGGACCTTGTCCCAGCCCTGCTCAGATGTTTATTGAGCTTGTGGTTGCAACCAAAGGCTCCCGCAATCTCAGAAGATCAAATACAAATGAGATATTTCATGCTGATGGATCAATTAGAAGCAGAAAAACAAAAGTCTTGTAAAACGTCACAGTTCTTTGGCAAATGGAAGGTTTACATTAGTAAGCAGCTCTCGGAACCTGAAATACAGAAAGTTATGCAAAATTTTCAATATACGGAATGGTACCAACTCACTGACCTGAAAGGAAGTTTGGGTAACTTGAAGGTAATTCAGCCATCCTAACGGGGAAGTTACATCAGTTTTTCGGAATTGAACAATGTTAGTTGGGATGGGTACACATCCAGAAAGGGGTGGGGAGGGTTTTGGGGAGATTGTGTTATATGCTACAAGAGGAGACTAATGTCATATGAAGTAGGATGTGATACTGGTACTCTTCTTCTGTACATGATGGATTGATTGGACAATATGTCATTATCTTGACTTTACTCTTGTACCTAAGAATCGTGTAAAATCATATTTTGCTTCTGAAATGCTTTTATCAGAAAATAAATAAAATGTTATTTAAAAAAAAAAAAAGTAAGGCTACTTTCACACTGGCGTTTTGGCTTTCCGTTTGTGAGATCCGTTCAGGGCTCAGCGGTCCAAAACTGAACAGTTTTGCCCTAATGCATTCTGAATGGAAAATGATCCGCTCAGAATGCATCAGTTTGCCTCCGTTCCGTCTCCATTCAGCTTTGGAGGCGGACACCAAAACGCTGCTTGCAGCGTTTTGGTGTCTGTCTGACGAAACTGAGCCAAACAGATCTGTTCTGACACACAATGTAAGTCAGTGGGGACGGATCCGTTTGCTATGACACAATCTGGCACAATAGAAAACGGATCCTTCCTCCATTGACTTTCAATGGTGTTCATGACGGATCCGTCTTGGCTATGTTAAAGATAATACAAACAGATCCGTTCTGAACGGATGCAGACTGTTGTATTATCTGAACGGATCCGTCTGTGCAGATCCATGATGGATCCGCAGCAAACGCGAGTGTGAAAGTAGCCTAATACAGTAGCGGAGATCAGGAGAATGAGGGGAGGACAGCCAGGTCTCCCAGAGCTTCTCACAGGCTGCATAAGTGTCAGTACGTATGGCGGTTAATCGTTCAAATAAAAGTATCTTATTGATTCTATCTAGTACATCCTGAAAACTAAGTGAGGCCGAGCGTCATTTAAAAGCTATATGAATTCTAGCAGCCAAAAGAATAAATTGGGACAGCTTAAATTTAGCGAACGTCAACCAGGACGGTTTGTTCCCTAGGAGGCAAAGCGGTAAGGAGACAGGATATTGTCAACCCAACACAGCTGACACAAGAGAGCAGATTCTTCCCCAGAAGTTTTTAACTAGTGGGCAAGTCCACCATATGTGTAACATAGCGCCCTCGGTATTGCAATCGTGGAAGCATCTGGAGGAAACATCAGGGTATATGCGGTGTGATCTAGCTGGAATCATGTAGGTCCTATAAATTATTTTTATAGATGTTTCAGGTAAGATGGTTTGCCAATAGCCTTTAGTGAGTGTCTGGGAGCGCTGGAACCATCGAGAAGTTGGGTATTCTACCTCCAATTCCTGACTAAGCCTTTCTCGGCGAAACGCGCGTCGAGATGCAGCTCTGGTCATACACCCTGTGTTACCGCATATCATGGGTAACTTATGTGTTGCTTCATACATGGCTAGTATGTTATTGTAGTGTTATTATTTGCACATACCACTCTTGCTCCACCTGTATTCAGTGATGTAATCTGGCTGTCTGTATTTACATGATGGCCACCAATGTTACCAGTGGTGGGCAAGTTTGTTATGTGTGACCTTATCGATCTTCTACATGTGTGCAATACATATATGTTTATATGTTACTCTGGGCGAATCTACAGTTCTTCCATCTACATGTGGTTTTACACTTAGTGTTCTATGACACTTCTTCCCCGTTAGTCGGGTATATGTGAGGGTGGGGGTTCACGGTCCCGCCACATGGGATGTCCCATCCCCCTTTACCTTGTGCCTTCGTGTTATATTATATTTATTATATTTTGTCTTAATAAACTACATAGATATTTTATATGTGTGTTCTCTGATTTTCTATGGGGTTTTTGTTTTTTTCTCTTTGGTTGGTTCCAGTATATTATACTAGACCCCAGTGTATTTTGTACACCCAATTAGTTTTTCTTATAGGTTGGTCTAACCCTAAAGGAGATGCAGAGTTCCACAGCAGAGACTGGAGCATCTGTACATAGGACGAAAATAGGCCATACGCTCCATAGAGTTGGGCTTTATGGCAGAGTGGCCAGAAGAAAGCCATTGCGTTCAGCTAAAAACAAAAAGGCACGTTGTGAGTTTGCGAAAAGGCCTGTGAGAGACTCCCAAAATGTATGGAGGAAGGGGCTCTGGTCTGATGAGACAAAAAAAAATCTTTTCAGCCATCAAAGAAAACGCTATGTCTGGCGCTGTCACGGGGTAATGTACACCAGACAAACAGACAGCATAGGATAACAGTCTAGGCCTGAAAGCTAGTGAGGGAGAGATGGTTACCTCCTAGCAATCCCTGAGTCTTTCCCTGACTCCTGACAGTATGTGCAGGCCCTAATGGTGGATGAACACTGTAACGGACCGTTTCAGCAGACAAGGGGTTAAAATCCGTTTAGGCGATAAGCCCCTTTCTGAGAGACAGGCACAGCTACTGCAGAACACCAAACGACCGAACTGGATACAAAGTAGCACTCCAAACTGGAACCTCACGAATAGCTGCTAGCAGACGAACAGGAATCGGCTTACAATCCTGGCAGTCAGTCCCTAACAGCATATAGCGGATCCCCCCAATAACGAGACAAGGCTCCGTGTTGAGGGTCAAACAGTGGTCTGACTGTACTTCACGTACAGCCTCTTTTATTCATAAACCACAAACATAGTACTGCCCACAGGGGTTTGAAATACAACCAATCAGTATATTACAAGACATACAATGTAAGTACAGCCCATCTGGTGTACACGCCCCTAGGGGACCAGAATGAAGACTGTGACATAGGACAGATAAACAGCACTTAGGACACACAGACAAAACACATCCCCACAATGCATCATGGTTTCCTCCTCTCTGTCCAGACAACCTGAAGAGCAATCCAATTATCTCTGAGGACAAAGGGAGATTGCCAATACACATGTGAGGACAACAGAACAGACATCACCATTTAAACACACAATGGGACAATGGCACAATAGAAACACACCCAGCATTTCCTCCCAAGCTGACAAGTTACACTTATTATAAATTGTTACAACTTTGTGAGTTTACATTGGCCATACATATAACTTACATCAATTCAAACATTATAACGTGGGGACAAACCTATCCAAAATTCACTTGAATCGGTTCAGGGGTTTAAAAGTTAGTATATGGCCCATAATCCTGGGGCAAGAGGCCAGCAGCCAGTCCTCTCCAAAACCCAGTGACGAGGTCGGTTTTGCCACACATCTCCCCCCCCAGGGAAGAATAACCAGGTACCTGACCTCACGCCGGTCGGTACCTGAGTTAGTCTGGCAGCCCACCCACAACCAAATACTGGACCTGTTGACTTTATGGTTCAATAAGATTTTATTATTATAATTATCAAATACAATCATAATAGAACATCCCAAATTGCAGTATACATACCGCATACAAAGATACATTGCGACATGCAATCATGAACAGCAATACGGCATAAAGGACAAGGTATAAACATGTATCAGTATCTGTATAACAAACAGTCAGCTGACAAAAAATCAGCGAAAACAAAGGCCCTAAAGGGCTTAATAAGGCCTCAAACAAATGATGTATAGGCCAATAATTCTAGACAAACTTGACATAAAAGGGGGGAAGACA
Organism: Bufo bufo; assembly: GCF_905171765.1. Lineage (NCBI taxonomy): Eukaryota > Metazoa > Chordata > Amphibia > Anura > Bufonidae > Bufo > Bufo bufo. Next base: position 5,942,452 of record NC_053392.1, on the reverse strand, counting down.
GGGTGACACACAAGGGGAGGGGGGGGGGGAGAAATCATAGGTCATATCTAGAGAATAGCTAGGTACTATTAAGGAGGAGAATCAGGGAGAACCCCAGATGCCAACCAAACCGAAAAAGACATAGATGATCTAAACCTGGACCATGGCTCCCAACTCCTAAGAAACTCCGGAATCTTGTTGTGATCAGAGGCATACATCTCTTCCCTGTGTAACAGCTCATCCAGTGCAGAGGCCCAAGTGATCCTTTTCAAACTCTCTGTTGACTTCCAATTGCGTGGGATAATTTGCCTCATGGCCAGCATAAAGAGCCGCAATGAACCTTTCTTAACATGTGAGATCCGCCCCGGGAAAATAGAAAGCAGAGCGATGGAAGGGGAAAATGCAATGGAGGCCCGGAATAGAAAATTATAAAGCTTGAAGACATCTTTCCATAATGGGTTAAGCCTCGGACAATCCCACCATATATGGGTCATAGTCCCCCTAGCACCATGGCATCGCCAACATAGTTCAGAAACCGAGGGGTAGAACCGATGCAGTTTCTCCGGTGTCCGATACCATCTGGTAAGTATTTTATAGTTGAGTTCTTGTAAATTACACGATATAGAGATCTTATGCGTGAAAAGCAAAGAGCGTTTCCATTGATCCCCAGTAAAAGTATTACCTAATTCCGTCTCCCAATCAAGCATAAACTTGAGTTTGGGGTAGGAATCTCCAGATTGGCTGCCCTCAGTCACCTCGGTGTTCAGCATGATGTAAAGCAAGGAAATAGCATGGCCAGGGGCAGCCTGAGCAACACATAGCTTTTCAAAATCCGTTAGAGATGTATGGGACCGCAAACCAGGCATCAGAGATCCAACAAATCCCCTGAGTTGAAAATAGAGGAACCATCTTCCAGGAGAAGATGGGAGTATGTGCGATAGGTCCTCAAGAGGGCGTATCCCAGTAGAAGAACAGACGTCTCTCAGTCTGACAGTAGATGTGTGGGTAGTTCGGAAGGCGGGCACCTGTCTCAGACCCATAGGTAAGTCTGGGTGGTCAGTGAGCATTGAGAGGGGACCTGGGATCTTAGCCAAATTCAGTTTAGGTGCAAACTTTATCCATGAGGCTGCTAAAGTAGGAAGGAGCATATCAGATTGGGCGTGCGGGAGGTTGCATAGGGAGTTAGGGGACAGCCAAAATATACCTGTTGCAAGGTGGGGATTCGTAACATGCTCTATTTCTACCCATATCTTAGTATTCTTATTATGAAAAAGATCTAAGACGCAGTTCAAGACTGCAGCCCTGTAATAAGTCAAAAAGTTAGGTAAACCTGTCCCTCCCTTTAATTTAGGGCGAGTCAAAAGACTATGGCCAAGCCGCGCTCTGGATTGATTCCACACGAATTGGGAAGCCAAGCGCCGGAGGCGAGTAAAGTAGATCAGGGGGATTTTACATGGAATTGTTTGAAATAGATAAAGCAGGCGCGGTAATATGTCCATTTTAAGGGTATTAATTTTACCAAACCAAGAGATTCGTAGGGACAACCATTTTTGAAGGCTCTCTGTAATGGATTTGAGGAGAGGAGTATAATTCAGTTTAAACAGATGTGAGGGATTGGCAGGTATGTGAACTCCCAAATATTTGATAGAGTCTTCCGTCCATTTAAAGGAGAAGGATTCTCCAAGGGATTGCACTTCCCTATGGGGAAGGTTAATATTCAGAATTTCGGACTTGTGTACATTAACTTTGAAGTTACTGACGCGTCCAAATATATCAAATTCCTTGAGAACGGACGGAAGGCCTATTCTGGGGGATGTAAGGTATAAAAGCAAGTCGTCTGCAAACAACGATAACTTATGTTCGGTTTGTCCGATACGAAAGCCTTTGATTGCTGTGTTTGCCCTAAGGGCGTTGGCCAGGGACTCCATAGTCAGTATATATAAAAACGGGGACAATGGACAACCTTGGCGTGTACCGTTTCTAATCTGAAACGGTGAGGATAGAGTGCCATTTACCCGCACACATGCCGATGGTGTAGAATAAAGAGCCATGATACGCTGAAGCATCTTGACTCCTAGGCCTAGGTGGATTAGGGTTTCAGATAGAAACCTCCAGTCCACCCGGTCAAATGCCTTCTCGGCATCAATCGATAGAAGACATAAAGGTGATTTATATTGTCTAGCTCTGGCTATGAGCCCCAGGGACTTCAGAGTATTATCACGGGCCTCTCGGCCGGGGACAAATCCCACCTGTTCCTTATGGACACTACCAGGGATGTGTGGGCGCAGTCGTGTGGCTAAAATCTTAGCATACATTTTCAGGTCGACATTGAGAATCGAAATGGGCCTGTAGTTTCCACAAACCTTAGGATCTCTACCCGGCTTAGGGATGACTACTACATGTGCCTGTAGGGCATTAAATGGAAAGGGGCATACGGCAGAAATAGAATTAAAGGTCACAGTTAGAACCGGAGCTAAGTCCTCTGTCAGGACTTTGTAAAAACGGGGGGTGAACCCGTCAGGACCCGGGCATTTCCCTATTTTCAGGTCCTGGATCGCTGCTTTAATTTCTGATAAGGAAAAATCGCTCTCCAGGTCTGAAGATGTCACCGTGTCAAAGGGCTTGGGACCGTGGGATGTAATGTACTGACGTATGTCCTCCGGCGGAAGTGCCGAAGATATATCTCGGGAGGCCTGTAAGTCATAGAGGGCGGAGTAATAATTTTTAAATTCCGTGGAGATCGCTGAAGGGGCATGGACCAAGCCATTTGTGTTTGTATTAATAGCCTGCACGTGTGTCGTTAGGGGTTTGGGATGGAGGGCTCGTGCTAACCATCGGCCGCTTTTATCCCCATATTCATAAAAACCATGTCTAACTCTATCTCTGGCGCATAAGGATTTCTGATCTAATATCTTTAAGATCTGCTGACGAAGGGAAGAGATGTCCGCCCTCAGGGAATCCGCAGGAGACAGCTTATTCCGCTCCTCACTCCGAGAAAGCTCAGAGAAAAGATTGGACAGTTTCAAGGTACGCTCTTTTTTCAACCTCGTCCCGTGTGAGATAAAGAGGCCTCTTAACACACATTTGAGGGCTTCCCATTTTATCGGTTGAGCGGTAGTGTCGGATTCGTGGTTTACAGAAAAATCCGCTACGGCTTTCCTGACGTCAGCCATACACACCCCGTCGTTCAGCAGATTGTCGTTTAGCCGCCATGAGGATGCTCTATTTCCTAGTGTGGAACCCTTCAGAAGACCATATACAGGGGCATGGTCGGACCACACAATAGTGTCTATGGAGCATTTGGGATCAAGGTCAAGGAGTTTCTGAGATATGAAAAGATGGTCCAGCCTGCCGTAGCTATTATGGCTATGGGAAAAATGGGTGTAATCTCTGATGCCTGGGTGCAGGACCCGCCACATATCCACCAGACCAAGGACACCTAAGTCCTTTTGGAACTGATGTACCGACACCGAGGAGACTGAGGACTTACCAGTGGATGAGTCAAGGGTCGGGTCCATCACTAAGTTAAAGTCGCCACCTACGATGATCGGAGAACCATCCGCGAATTTAGCCACTTTCCTCAAGACCTTGGTCCCGAATGCGGATTGACCCTGGTTGGGGAAATACACGTTAGCAATTGAAATAACAGATTGGTCAACCGAGATCTTTAGAAAGAGATATCTGCCCCTAGGATCCACCTCATAGGATAATACTGAGTGGCGGAGGTGTCTATGCAAAGCAATAGACACCCCGGACACTTTTCTCTCAGGATTGGGAGCATGAAATCAGGTTGGGTAATATTTAGATTCACATTTCGGGATGGCATTAACTTTAAAGTGCGTTTCTTGCAACATAGCAATCAATACCCTTTTCCTATGTAATCTATACAGGACCTGACTCCTTTTTTGTGGCACATTGAATCCCCTAACATTGTAGGTACAAAAAGAAAGAGGTGCCATCTCTCTGTAGCTCTAGAGAAACCTGTATGTGAAGAGGGATAGGGAGGAACCCTAGGAGGGGGATGTGACAAATGGGACTAGGGACTAATACACTGAATATAGGACTAGACAAGACACAAACTCAAGGGTGGGGGGGGGGGAGGGAGCAGGAAAGTGGACTAGAAAAACAAAAAGAAAGAACTTAGGTCGTGACTACGGTCACAGGCAGTACTATGTACCGCAGACCCCTAGGTGGGAGAAGGAGAAGCCCAGAACCAAGTGGACTCCACCTTAGACTCCAGCAACACAAGAAAGTGAACTTATAACAGTGCAGGACATATCAAATACACAATGAGACCCGTAAAATTGACATGAAAAGAAACACTAGGTGAGTAGCAAAATCGCGACAATGGTACAGCTTCTGTACTAAGTGAAATAACAAAGATTAATCAGCAATCGCTGGAGGACCTCTGGGTGGTCTCTTTGGTTTGGCTGCCACCCTCTGCCATTGCTCGCGACGTGGGGCCCCCGGGATCTCTCGAGGCCTAGGCCACTCTGGCAAGTCCAGATGCGGTAGATCGAAGGTCTCCAGGAACTTGGGAAGGTCCGATATAGACTTGAATGACCCCGTCTTCCGATCCTTGTTGGCGATTAGTTGAAAAGGATATCCCCATCTATACGGTATGGAACGCTTCTGTAGCTCAGAAAGAAGGGGTTTTAGGGCCTTTCTCAGGAGCAAAGTGCGTCTGGCCAAATCTGGCAAGATAAGGATTTCATTATCCTCAGACCGGACGTGATCCATATTCCTGTAGGCCCTCAGGATTGCCTCTTTATCTTTGTAAAAATGCACCCTGCATATAACGTCTCGGGGACGCGTTAGGTCACTTGGCTTGGGGCCCAACGCCCTGTGGATCCTGTCCAATTCAATATGTTGATCTGGCTTTTTTTGTAGGATTGATCCGAAGAAGGACAGGGCCCAGGCTTCCAGGTCTTGAGGGAGTATTTTCTCAGAGAGGCCCCGGATCCGGAGATTATTCCTCCGGTTACGATTTTCAATGTCCTCAAGATGGGAGAGAATATCTTGAATCTGGTCAGTATGATCTTGCAAGACCAGCCTATGCGATTCTATGGTCTCCTGAAATTGCTCTTGGGCAAACTCTATTTCCTCCACCCGGTTGCCGACATGTTGAATGTCTTGCTGTATTGCCGCCATGTCTTGTTTGTGAGACGCCTCAAGTCTCATGAAAAGCCCGTCTATCTCATGTTTAGTGGGAAGGGACTTGAGATGAGTTTTCCAGTCCCATTCATCCCCATCATTTTGCAGACCCCGTGGGGTCACTGACCTGGGTGAAGATTCTGGCGAGCTGCGGACCTGTGGTGAGGAGCTCAGGGATGCGTCCACCATCTTGAAGAGGGCAGGAGAGGACGAGAGAGCCGAGGGCGGACTCACCGCCGCTGCGTATGAAGTAGGTGAGTGACTACTCGGCGGGATCCCGTTACCAGATATAGTGTCCTGTTCGGGGTTGTTCAGCGCACTGCTGGAAGAAGCGGCCGCCTGTCTCGTTGCCTGCGCCATCATAGGCCCCTCGTTTTCCCCGCCGTGCGCACTCGACTGGCTAGGAGTGCTGAAAAAGCGGGTGATTGCTCTCGCGGATCTGAGGGCAGGAGCAGGAGTCGATGGGGCCCCTCTCCTACGGCCTCCCATGGGGTCCCGAGAGTTAATAAAGTCCTGCTGGAAGAGTAGTTGCTGGAGTCTTATGGGAGCTCACATAAGCCACATCTCACTCAGCCATCGGCTAGCTCCACCTCCCCCGACGACTGTGTCTTTAAGGAGATGTAGCAGTGCTGCTAATGTACTATTTTTGCAAAGTCTGCTGTGATCGGCAGCAGCTTGAAACCTATTGGTTTACTAGCAGACTGGAGGCTTTCTCCAAGGGTCACTCACCCCCTGTGGGTCTGGAGGACGGCAGGCACAGAGAGTCTCTGCTCCCCTGTAGGATGATGCTGAAGGAGAACGCCGCCTCCAAGATGGCGCCCCTGCTGAGCTGATGTTCCTCGTCTGAGCCGGTGAGTGAGGGGAGGCAGGGGGAGATCGCTGACCTGATGGAGCTTGGTCTCTGTTCAATCCCCTCCGAGCACCGCTGGGGTCCGAGGCTGGATCCAAGGGCCTCTAGGACGGGTCGCTTGCGCTCTGGCTGCGCTGCAGCCGAAAATCGAGGCCGGGGATCCGTCTGCTCGGCTAGGCCGCAACTGTATCTCAGGCCGCCCGGGTAGTGGAAGCTTCCTACTTGGCTCAAACACTGTCGGGTGGAGAGTGGAGCACACAGATGTAAAAACTGGGGCGCTGTGGCGATGTTAAGGTGACGGATGAGGTAGGATTAGATCCCATCCGCAGGAGCTATGGTGGATCACGTCTTCACCCTCCGGCTGCAGGCCACGCCCCCTTTCTGGACCTGTTGACTTTAGTAGCCTGTCTCTGTCCAGTGAGTCCACCAAGGTTATGTTGGAAGCTGGTACTCCCGGTCTCTGTGTTGCTCCCTGGCTTGGAGTGGGGGTTGCTTTGTGGGCAGGTATCAGCGGTACTCTGCCCTGGTGCCAGCGCTACCATGGAAGAAGCCTGGTTGGAGCCTGGTTGTTGGAGGGGGAGACCGACTGTCTCTACCCCCTGTGCTGTAAGTGCAGAGACAACGGTCCCATCTGTACTGTTGTGGGGCTTACCGTCTCCCCCTGGTGCGTTAAGCTGCCGCTGGGGAGAGGGGGTAACGAGCTCCTCTCCCATACATACTTCCAGCCGCTGGGGAGGGCGACCGACCGTCTCCGCTCCCAATACAGTGTCCTGTTGCTGGGGAAAGGAGACTGGGCTCTCTATTCCCTGCTGGACACTCTGCCGCTGGGGGACAGGACCCACTGTCTCTGCCCCCGGTAACTCCGCCTGCCGCTGGGGAAAGGAGACTGGGCTCCCAATTCCCAAAAAATCATGCTGTTGCTGGGGGGCAGGAACAACTACCTCTGCCCCCTGTAACTCAGCCTGTCGCTGGGAGGGAGGACTCTGCTCTCCTCTCCCTGCACTTCACACTGCTGCTGGGGAATGGAGACTGGGCTCCCAATTCCCTGCAGGACCGGTGGAGAGACCTCGGTCCCATCTCTACCGGCCACCTGGGGTCCTTCCCAGTAACATTCTACAATATCTGCCCAGCTGAATGGGTCTGGATCTGGGTCTGTCACCTTACCGTCCTGCTGAGCCTTCTCAATGGAGTGGAAGAGATCTCGGTAGTCCTGCTCCAGTTCCCACTCCAGGGTTGCTAGGTGAGCCAGGTCTTGCTCTACTTCATGGGGGTCATCCCACTCTTACCTAGCCTCCCTCTCATAAAAAATGTCCTGAAGTCTGGACTGTGCAGGGCTCCCGAAGTCAGGCTCTGCAAAGGACTCCCATAACAAGCCAGGACCATAAAACTCCTCTCCCTCTGGCTTGTCATGTTCGGCTGTCCAGGGTATATACTGTGCCATATACCGCCAAAGCGCCTGGTAGGCATCCTCCAGCCATAGCTCCTGCCATACCCGGTGCTCTAGTTCCTTCACCCATTCCTCCAGAGGCTGCTCTCCCAGGAAGGGCATCCGCAGGGCCACTTGCTTCTGCAACCGCTGCTCTTCACTGGGGAGACTCTCACCCCGCTGGTATTGTAGATTATCCAGGGCCTGGTACCAGATGCCTTTCCTTAATGCATCCCGGCCATCCAGGTCCTCCTCCTCGTATAACACTGCTGGTTCCATCCTGCTGCTGTCAGGGACGCTGTACTGGGACATGCGTTGTCCTTAAATTGTAGAATCCACAGAAATGGTGTCTCCTGTAGCTGTCCTTCTGGCTGTAGGAACGATCCCGCTGCTTGCCACCAATGTAACGGACCGTTTCAGCAGACAAGGGGTTAAAATCCGTTTAGGCGATAAGCCCCTTTTCTGAGAGACAGGCACAGCTACTTGCAGAACACCAAACTCCCGAACTGGATACAAAATAGCACTCCAAACTGGAACCTCACGAATAGCTGCTAGCAGACGAACAGGGATCAGCTTACACGTCTGGCAATCGGTCCTCTAACAGCATACAGTGAATCCCCCCCAATAACGAGACAAGGCTCCGTGTTGAGGGTCAAACAGTGGTCTGACTGTACTTCACGTACAGCCTCTTTTATTCATAAACCACAAACATAGTACTGCCCACAGGGGTTTGAAATACAACCAATCAGTATATTACAAGACATACAATGTAAGTACAGCCCATCTGGTGTACACGCCCCTAGGGGACCAGAATGAAGACTGTGACATAGGACAGATAAACAGCACTTAGGACACACAGACAAAACACATCCCCACAATGCATCATAGTTTCCTCCTCTCTGTCCAGACAACCTGAAGAGCAATCCAATTATCTCTGAGGACAAAGGGAGATCGCCAATACACATGTGAGGACAACAGAACAGACATCACCATTTAAACACACAATGGCACAATGGAAACACACCCAGCATTTCCTCCCAAGCTGACAAGTTACACTTATTATAAATTGTTACAACTTTGTGAGTTTACATTGGCCATACATATAACTTACATCAATTCAAACATTATAACGTGGGGACAAACCTATCCAAAATTCACTTGAATCGGTTCAGGGGTTTAAAAGTTAGTATATGGCCCATAATCCTGGGGCAAGAGGCCAGCAGCCAGTCCTCTCCAAAACCCAGTGGCGAGGTCGGTTCCGCCACAAACACATACACTCGAACCTGGACCCTGCTAATACTGTAGCAAACCCTAGATTGGGGAACGGGGAACGGGGAATGAGACTGCTGACACCTTTCCACAGTGAAGGAGCCAGCATCTCCGTGAGACCTAGACTGACACAAACAACACAGAGCAAAAGCAGAACTTAGCTTAGAAAGAGTGAGGAACAAGGGATCCACAAACAACCAGCAGGAACTGCAGAAGGAAATATCAACCGCACGGTGAGAAGTCAGAGGCAGACTAAAATAGAGCTTCTAACCAGCAAACGAGCAGAACCTGTGGAGAGGTGGGATCCTGCCCACAACAACAAACAGAAGGAAACGCCTACAACCTGTCAGATAGACTCACGTGCTACAAGTCTATCTAATCTTCTTAGATCTCTCACAGGGCAGGCAGCGACAGGCACAAACCCAACACATCACATCACCCAAAGAACACCATCCCCACAGTGAGACATGGAGGTGGCAGCATCATGCTGGGGGATGGGACTGTGAAACTGGTCAGAGTTGAGGCAAAGATGGATGGTGCTAAATACAGGGATATTCTTGAGCAGAACCTGCACCACTCTGTGCGTGCTTTGAGGCTAGGATGGAGGCTCACCTTCCAGCAGGACAATGACCCCAAACACACGGCTAAAGCAACACTTGAGTGGTTTAAGGGGAAACATGTAAATGTGTTGGAATGGCCGAGTCACAGCCCAGATCTCAATCCAATAGAAAATCTGTGGTCAGACTTAAAGATTGCTGTTCACAAGCACAAACATCCAACCTGAAGGAGCTGGAGCAGTTCTGCAAGAAGGAATGGTCAAAAAGCCCAGAGGTGAGATGTAGCAAGCTCATAGAGACTATCCAAAGCGACTTGGAGCTGTGATTGGCGCAAAAGGTGGCTCTACAAAGTATTGACTTTAGGGGGTGAATAGTTCTGCACATTGACCTTTTCTGCTATTTTGTCCTATTTGTTGTTTGCAGCACAATAAAAAAAAAAACATCTTCATAGTTGTCGGCATGTTCTGTAAATTACACGATGCAAATCCTCAAACAATCCATGTTAATTCCAGGTTGTGAGGCACCAAAATACTTAAAGTCAAGGGGTGTGAATACTTTTGCAAGGCACTGTATGTCAAGCTATGGGTCCCACATGTCAGTAACCATCACTTAGGGAGCTGGACATTTTTTACATAACTGGGTTGTATTATTGTATGGGTACAGGTCATATTGTTGGTTACTGACTTGCATGGGCGAGGATCTAAACAGGTGCAGTTGTATTCGATGGTATATGCAGGCTGGCGACTTGGTTGTATGCACATAGAGATGTGACTTTCATTGCATGTCATGTCATAGCAGACTTCAGCGGAGGTTACATATCCTGTATCTGCCTCTACCATTTGTTTTCGTGAGTGAATATGAGGATCTGTCACTAAAGTAAGTATATACATTTGGATGTGTGTATACATCAGTATCCTCCATACTTGAGTCATTCCGCACTGCACTATAATAAATTCTTAGGACATTAACTGGGGTGGGAACAGCTAAAAGGCAGGTAGAAAACAAAATCATATGAATTGTAGTGATCAGTAACGCAAAAATCTGAAGAATTCAGTATATTGGCAGCAATGAGTGCCCATATGTTGTCCTTTGTGTCTAATAGGCTCGGCTTCAATCGCAGAGTGGAGACGTGAATGTCTCTTGTGTCTCTCACTTCCTGGGGTGAGGAGGGGTATATCGAGGGTAGGTTTTCAGGGTGGTGAGCACATATTGCCACAAGCCAAACAATGGCTGCTAGCGTTGTGCCTGCTACAATAAGTGCCCTTGCTGCATAGATGTGAGGTCTTCCAGGGGTAGGGGTGTACATTGGCATTGTACGAAACACTGATGCTTCCTTCTTCAAAATGACTGGATCCAACTGGAAACTCGTCTGGTTCTGGTCACTCGGGTATGGGACTCAGAGGTGGGGCTTCCTTCAATTGGGATGCGAGAATCCAAGCAGGGGAGTCGTCTGTCAATACTGCAGTTCTGGTCACGGCCTGGACTGTCACAGGGGGTCCATTGGGCGGGTCCAGCAACTTCAACTTATGGAGGGCTTTCACCAGGACTCTGTCTCCAGGCTTGAATGGGTGGGTTGGTGCACCTGTTGACAAAGGAAATGAGAGCGAAATATCACCATAGTTGCTGTTTATTGTTTCAATCAGTTTTGCCACATATTCCTCTTGTATCTGCTGCAAGTCTCCAGGCATAAGAATTAATGGACTCATTGTCCTAGGGGTTGGGAAGGGTCTCCCCATCAAAATCTCAAAAGGAGATAGCTTGGTTCTTGGGTCTGTAGTCATTCTGACTTCAGCAAGAATAGCTGATAAGTACTGGTCCCACTTATGGTAGGTACCCTCAGTTGCCTTTCTTAGTTTGTCCTTCAGTGTGCACTCTGGGGATGGTATGGTATATGGAATGTCCAATCTATAGCCAACTCTTCAGCTATGGACTGTGTTACCCTTGCTGTGAATGGGGTTCCGTTATCAGAGCTGATTCTGACTGGGCATCCCCATCTGGGAATGATTTCCTTACACAAGATTTTAGCTACAGTTTTTGCATCTTCTTTTCTTACCACAAAAGCCTCTGGCCACCTGCTGAACCTGTCAACAATTACCAAAATAATTTTGCACCCATTTGTTGCTTTTGACATGTGTGTAAAATCTAATTGCAGTTCCTGAAATGGTCCCTGTGGGGGCAGTAAGTGTTCATGGTGGCCTACTCTCTTCCCCTGAACATTGTTTCTAGCACAGGTGAGACATCTTAAAATCATACTTTCTGTAACTTGCTTTAGATTCTCCGCACAAAACCTTTTACTTACCTCCTTCATTGTTTGCTTTGTGGCCTAAACCATGTATTTGGAGTATAAGAATGGGGGCTGCTATTTGGGGAATTCCTACCACTCCTCCCTTTGACCATAGACTGTTAGCGTCTTTGGTCAACCCTTGGAGCTCCCAGTAAGCGATGTCTGCTGACGTTGCGAATGTTTGGCGTTGGGAGTGGGACAGCATGATGTTATTTTCAGGTGTGAGCGGTACTAGCGGGAAATTTTAAAAAACCTTAGTAACGTAATTTTGTGTGACACGGGAAGCTGCTTTTGCATGGCTGTCTGCTAACCTGTTCCCCTGGGCAACTAGTGTCATTGAAGTCGTGTGTGCCTGACACTTAATAACTGCAATGTCCTCTGGGAGTTGAGTAGCTGCAAGGAGATTTGAAATGAGTTGTGCATGCGCTACTGGTTTGCCTGTCGCTGTTGTGAACCCTCTATGCTGCCATATTACCCCAAAGTCATGACACTCCGAAAATGCGAATCTAGAGTCCGTGTACACATTTACTCGCTTGTCAGCGATTAACTCTGCAGCTTGTGCTGATGAGACAGCGGCTGGCATGGCCTCAAGAACTCTATCAGGCAATTGTACAACTTGTCAGATATCTTCTATATAAAAAGAATCTTCATATAAAAGAGAGGATAAAAAAAACATAAAAATGATATTATCCTTCTGGCGGACATAAACGCGCCTCTAAGTTCTTTTCCCGAGTATCTTAATTTGATTTGTGCAAGCAGTGAAACAAAGGGACAATTGTCTATGCAAAAATATATAATAGTTTATTATAAAAGAAAGAATATAAAATCAATACAATTGCAAAACAAATGATGAAGTTACAAAATAATACCCAAAATGTACCACACGGTGGTGTTAACACCCCCCTATCTGATCAGCACAGTGTGACTTAGTGATTTATGATGATCATACGTTTAACAAACAGACCAATAGTTTATATACCAGGAGAAACTTAGGATCTTCTGTTATCAAACCGGCTATAGCAATAAAACACGGATTATACAGGAAAATAACTGTTATCCCTTGACTCTGTTTTCCTATGACCAATCAAAAATATATGATATTAATATGATAAAATATTCAGCTCGGCAATCAGACTATGGAAAATAACTTCCCAAGGGTTTAGTCCTCTTTTCAAATAATGTCAGATCTTCCATTAACAATATGCATCTTTGCTAAGAGAATAATCAGCATTATGGAGGCGCCTAACACTATATATTCCCACAGTATGGGGACTCTTGGCTATATACCCAGAGAAATATCTTATTAATATCATGAGTAGTAAACAAAATATACGTTACCGGGTCAAAGGTAGACAGAGTTCAGATGGGACCAGTTCTGAAGAATTTTCCTAGTAATCCAAAAAAATAATCCAAGTTTCTTCTGGTAAAGTTTTCTTTTTGATTGGATGAATGGATGGATGGATCTATGGCTTAATATGGATCTCTGGATCCCCTTGCTGCTCCGCACACGAGTAATTATTCCCCCCCTTATCTAAGAATCATCCCCTTTAGATTAGGGATTCCCAATCAGGTAAGGTGGGTGTATTTGCATGCTAATAACCAGGGCCAGGCGTCATAACCCGGCATCCCCGGGCAAGTGCCGGGGCCCAATGCTCCTGGGGGGGCCCACTGAGCTGCTATGAGCACTTCCATCAATACAGATGGGAGCTCTCACTGCTGTCCTTTCACATACGCAGTACCCCTTTGGTGGGCCCCCTGAGCTGCAGAGACTCAGAACACGCCCCCTCTACACAGGACACACCCCCTCTACACAGGACACGCCCCCTCTACACAGGACATGCTGCCTGAGGAGAGAGACGGCAGGGCTGGAGCAGAGAAGTGTGAGGACAGTCTATAAGTGAGTCTGCACTGTGACTGTCTCTTGTCTGTGGGATAGAAGGAAAGGGGGGGACTCTTCCATCTGCTGCTGCTTCATTCTATTTAGTGGTTTTACTGTTTCATTAAGCAGTTTGTCTCCATGACACCTCCCCCCCCATATCCTGTCCTCTCTCATCCTCATGGGGCCCCTGCTGTCTCCTTTCCTCCCTCATGTATCCAAAGCTCCTGTCCCACCCTCCGACCTCCTATTGCTGCCCTGCACAGACCTCCTGCCCCTACTTCTTGTATGAATCCCCCTCAGAGCCCCTTCCACCTACTTGCTGTGTCCACCCCTCCTGTCCATCCCGGGCCCCGGGCCCCTGTCTCACTCCTCTGCCTCTCATTATGGTGGCATCTGAACCGCATTCACCATAAGGACCTTCTAACATCACAGGGTCATGTGACTGTGCCCCCCACTCCGTATTGTCCCCCCACCCTGTACTGTGCCCCTTTATACCCTGCATTGTGCCCTCCTACCACACCCTGTGCAGTGCCCATAGTCATTCCCTGTACTGTGCCCTCTTATACCCTTTTATCCGGTCACTGTATGGTGGTTTTATCCTTGTATGGCGGTGTTATCACTATATGGCGGTGTTATCACTATATGGCGGTGTTATCACTATATGGCGGTGTTATCACTATATGGCGGTGTTATCACTATATGGCGGTGTTATCACTATATGGCGGTGGTATCCAATAACTGGATGGCCATAACTGTATCCCCTTTCTGCCCACACCACTTTTTTTAGACCTGGCATGAGCGGGAAAAGATACAGATTGCGGTGTTAAGGACCTTTGCGCCACATCTGTGTCAGAAATACGCCTAATATAGACGTGTTTCTATATAATAAATGACCCCCTAATTGTATTATTATTCGGGGGGTGGGGCTAATATCTTTATATTATATAGATTCTAGTGTATTATACTGTACCCTGTATTTCCCAGTAGAAAATGATCCTTGGGAAGCACAGTCCTCATCCCTGACCACCAGGACCAGGTAGCGCTCTGTCAGTACATGGCGGCCTCTACTCTCCGCCACGCTGCTCCGCTGTGTACTGGTGCGTAGGCTACTTTCACACTTGCGTTGTTCTTTTCCGGCATAGAGTTCCGTCACAGGGGCTCTATACCGGAAAATAACTGATCAGGCATATCCCCAGGCATTCTGAATGGAGATTAATCCGTTCAGTTTGCATCAGGATGTCTTCAGTTCAGTCGTTTTGACTGATCAGGCAAAAGAGAAAACCGTAGCATGCTACGGTTTTATCTCCGGCTAAAAAAACTGAAGATTTGCCTGAATGCCGGATCCGGCATTTTTTCCCATAGGAATGTATTGGTGCCGGATCCGGCATTCACAATACCGGAATGCCGGATCCGTCCTTCCGGTATGCGCATGCGCAGACTGAAAAAAAGGAGAAAAAATAAATGCCGGATCCGTTTTTGCCGGATGACACCGGAAAGACGGATCCGGCATTTCAATGCATTTTTTCGACTGATCAGGCATTTTTAAGACTGATCAGGATCCTGATCAGTCTTACTAATGCCATCAGTTAGCATACATTTTGCCTGATCCGGCAGGCAGTTCCGGCGACGGAACTGCTTGCCGGATCTCTCTGCCGCAAGTGTGAAAGTAGCCTTATTCTGACACTAGGGCTGAGTTCACATCCTATTTTTTCCATCCATTTAATGTATACCAAAAATGTCTGCGTTAACAGATGCCTCAGACTGATGCCGTACAGCGGCGTCCGTTCACCATACAGTTCCATGGTAAAAAAAAACATATACGTTAACGTCTGCATTTTTTACTTGACTCTGCAGGATACAAAAACGTGGAGTGCTGCACATTTGTATACATCAAACCGATAGGAAAAACGTAATGTGAACACACATTGGGGGGGAGGGGGGCGTACTAAATTTCGCTGTGGGGCCCAGTCAGTTCTAGCTACATCACTGCACATCTCCTTCTCTCCTCCAGGCCCGGCTCACTGCTGCAGCGGCCGCCGTAGAGAAGGAGCGCAGGGAGCTGCGGTTAGTGAATGACAGGACCACCAGCTCCCCTGCAATGATAGGTATGTGAGGGGGCCACTGGGGGGTCATTCATCACACTGTGAGGGCCCCTTACACAGTATAATGACTCTCAGTGCCCCCCATTTAGTATAATGATCCCCATTGACCCTCCATTTAGCATAATGACCACCAGAGCCCCCATTAAATATAATAACCCCTTGTGCCCCTCCATACAGTATAACCCCCAGTGTGGGGGCGACTGGGGGTCATTATTCTGAATGGAGGGTCACTGTGGGGTCATTATACTGTGAGGGCCCTTTACATAGTATAATGACCCCCAGTGTCCCCCATTTAGTATAATGATCACCAATGACCCTCCATTCAGTATAATCACCCCCAGAGCCCCCTCCATACAGTATTCCCCCAGTGTGGGGGCGACTGGGGGTCATTATTCTGAATGGAGGGTCACTGTGGGGTCATTATACTGTGAGGGCCCTTTACATAGTATAATGACCCCCAGTGTCCCCCATTTAGTAAAATGATCACCAATGACCCTACATTCAGTATAATCACCCCCAGAGCCCCCTCCATACAGTATTCCCCCAGTGTGGGGGCTACTGGGGGGTCATTATTCTAAATGGGGGCGACTGGGGGTTATTATTCTGAATGCAGGGCCACAGGTGGTCATTATACAGTGGGGGGGGGGGGGAATTGGGGGTTCATTATACTGTGTGAAGGGCCACTAGTAGTCATTATACTGTGTGAAGGGCCACTAGTAGTCATTATACTGTATAGGGGCCACTGGGGGTCATTATACCGTGTAGGAGCCACAGGGGGACATGTCAATGTAAAAAAATGCCTCATGGGGGCCCACTGGGATTAATCGCCAAAGGGCCCACATGAACCTGGAGCCGGCCCTGCTAATAACACCATTGTCATGAGGGTGTCAAGAGCCACGTCTGACTCCGTTATACCCGGGGTCAGGAAGTCGCAGCGGGTGGCTGCACGCTCTATGTCTAAAGACAGTACTGTTTATTAATGGTAGCTTTATGGGTTTGCCTTGCAACCCTTTTTGTCTCACTCAGGGATCCGTAGCTCCTTCTCAGCTGTTTCTTGTCCAGCAATCCCAACCTCCTTATATTCCTCTCTCCCACTTCTCTGGTTGCCAGATATAGAGCTTCCTGCCTGGACTTCTATACTGACCCACTGGAGCTGAGTAGCTGTGATCCCTGGTTGTTGTTCCAGAGCGTTACCCTCCGGATCCCTGTTGGGCTTTTGTTGTCTGTTGGTGTAGCCCACCTGGGATTTTATGTTTGTCTGTATTGTCTGTCCTCTCCTTGGTGTTTTCCTTTAGTGTCAGTGGTGCGGACTAGTGATCCCACCGCCCCGTTCACTACGTAGGGCTCATCTTAGGGAAAGCCAGGGTTTAGGCACGTGATCGGCGTACGGGTGAGGAACCCGTCTAGGGACGTCCGGAGCGGTCAGGTGCCAGCCTCAAGGTGAGTCAGGGGTCACCACCTTTCCCTCTCCCTTGGACAGGGCCTTCCCATTTCCCTCCCTCTGCGTGTGACGCCGTTCATGACATTATATCTGGCCCTTATTTTGTGTAGGTAGAAAAAAAAAAAAAAATTAAAAAAAATAATACTTTTTTCTTTTTCTGCCTATTTAGAATCCAGTATGGATCCAATTACTGCTTTGACTAAGCAACTTCAAGGCCTGTCTTTGGAGGTGTCAGGATTGAAGGCGTCTGTCCTCCAGCAACAGCAGCAATTGCAACAGACCGCAAGCCCAGCGGTTGCTATGGGTAACCAGGTTGTTGTGGAACCCAAGGTTGTTCTTCCTGACAGATTTTCTGGGGGAAGGGACAGATTTGTGACGTTCTGTGAGGCCTGTAAATTATATTTTAAACTGCGCCCTTACTCCTCTGGTAATGAAGAACAGCGGGTAGGGATTGTTATTTCCCTGCTTCAGGGGGACCCGCAATCCTGGGCGTTCTCTTTACCCACTGATTCCCAGGCTCTCCGGTCAGTGGATGAATTTTTTGGGGCTTTCGGTCTCATATATGATGACCCTGACCGAGTCGCTCTGGCTGAATCAAAATTACGGAAACTCCTACAGGGAGAGCGGCCAGTAGAGGAGTATTGCTCAGAGTTCCGTAGGTGGGCTACGGATACCCAGTGGAACGACTCTGCTCTCAGGAGTCAGTTCTGCTCTGGGTTATCCGAAAGGATTAAGTATGCGCTTGCGCTGTATGAGACTCCCTTTTCCCTTGATGCTGTTATGTCCCTTTCTATCAGAATAGATAGACGTCTGAGGGACAGATTGAAAAATCCTGAGCAATTGGTAACCCCTCCCAAGCAGCAGTTAGTCTGTGCGGACCTAGACGAACCTATGCAGCTAGGAGGAACTACTCGTCAGGTCCGTCCTCCTGAGGCTCGCTGTAGGCGTGGGGTTTGTTTTTTCTATGGGGGGAGGGGTCATTTCATTAATGTCTGTCTTTCTTTTCTCAAAAACAAAAGATCGTCAGAACTACTAACCCCAGGCTGTGTGGAGGATGTCAGCCGGGGGGTATACGTTTCCTCCATACGAACATCTCAATTTGTGTTGCCAGCGGTCATTGTTTTTGGTGTTAAGACGGAGACTATTTCTTTCTTTCTAGACAGTGGAGCAGGAGTAAATTTGATAGATGCCCATTTTGCCCGCACTATGGGTTTGTCTCTCTGTATGCTACAGAGACCTATTCCCATATTCGCTATTGATTCTGCTCCTCTGTCTCAGAGAAACCTCACTCACATTGTCCATAACTTACACCTTCGGGTAGGGGACCACCATAACGAGTGTCTTTCATGTTATGTTCTGGAGGGGCTTCCCACTCCTGTGGTATTGGGTCTTCCCTGGTTGATAGCGCACAATCCAGTGGTGGATTGGCAGGCCAGGGAGATATTGGAGTGGAGTGAGCATTGCAGAGAAAATTGCTTAAATAGCAATTGCTTAGTCGCCTCCATAGCTGCTCTACCTAAATTTGTTTCGGACTTTGAGGACGTTTTTTCTGAAAAGGGTTGCCAGAAGTTACCACCTCACCGTCCTTATGATTGCCCGGTTAATCTGATTCCCGGTGCAAAATTACCCAAGACCAGGTTATATAATCTTTCGGGTCCGGAGAGACAAGCCATGAAAGATTATATCTCCGAGAGCTTGGCTAAGGGACACATCAGACCCTCTTCTTCACCCGTGGCTGCAGGGTTTTTCTTCGTTAAAAAGAAAAATGGGGGCCTGCGTCCTTGCCTAGATTTCCGCGAACTAAACCGGATAACCATCCGAGACCCGTACCCTCTTCCTCTCATTCCTGACCTGTTTAATCAGATTGCGGGTGCTAGGTGGTTCTCCAAACTTGATCTTAGGAGGGCCTACAATCTGATTCGTATCAAGGAAGGGAATGAGTGGAAGACAGCTTTTAACACCCCTGAGGGGCATTAGGAAAATCTAGTCATGCCTTTCGGCCTGACCAATGCTCCTGCTGTCTTCCAACATTTCGTTAATGACATTTTTAGTCATCTTATAGGCAGGTTTGTGGTGATATACTTAGATGATATTTTAATTTATTCGTCTGATCTGAAAACACATGAGGTGCATGTCAGACAGGTACTGCAGGTCCTACGGACTAATAAATTATATGCGAAAATTGAAAAGTGTGTCTTCGCCGTTCAGGAAATACAGTTCCTAGGTTATTTATTATCTGCCTCAGGTTTCCATATGGATCCTAGGAAGGTCCAGGCAATTTTAGATTGGGATCTTCCTGAGAACCTCAAAGCACTGCAACGGTTCTTGGGCTTCGCAAATTTCTACAGAAAGTTCATAAAAAATTATTCGGTGATTGTCAAACCCCTTACTGACATGACTAGGAAGGGGACTGATTTTTCTAAATGGTCTGACGCCGCTAAAATTGCTTTTTCCTCTCTAAAAGAGAGGTTTACCTCGGCACCTGTACTAATCCAACCTGATGTCTCCCAGCCTTTTATTGTTGAAGTAGATGCGTCAGAGGTGGGAGTGGGGGCTGTACTGTCTCAGGGTCCGTCTCCTGGTAAATGGCGTCCTTGTGCTTTCTTTTCTAAAAAACTATCTGCAGCAGAGAAGAACTATGATATTGGCAATAGGGAACTATTCGCTATTAAACTTGCGTTTGAAGAATGGTGTCACTTTTTAGAGGGGGAATCCACCCTGTCACGGTGATTACAGACCACAAAAACCTTCTGTACCTCGAATCAGCTAAGCGTCTCACCCCTAGACAAGCTAGGTGGTCGCTATTTTTTTACCAGGTTTAACTTTGTTATTACCTATCGTCCTGGGGCAAAAAATACCAAGGCAGATGCATTATCTCGTTGTTTCCCTGGAGGGGGTAATGTGAGTGATCCGGTACCCATTCTACAAAGAGGAGTGGTTGTCTCTGCGGTACACTCTGTTCTGGAGGGGAAGGTGTTAGAGGCCCAGGGGGACGCCCCGGTCTCTTGCCCCTCAGAGAAATTGTTTGTACTGTTAAACCTGCGTCTCGAATTATTAAAGGTACATCATAATTCGGCACTTGCTGGGCACCCGGGTAGTAAAGCAACCTTGTCGTTTTTGGTGGCCAAGGTTACGTCAGGATGTTATGGATTTTGTGTCTACTTGTTCTACTTGTGCGCGCGCGAAAGTCTCTCATACACGTCCTACAGGGTCTTTATTGCCACTTGTCAAGTTTTGGAAAGTTTTTTGTTCCCGTTTGGGGGTACACTTGTCCTTTTCCTCAGCTTTCCATCCTCAGTCGAATGGATAGACTGAGCGTACCAACCAAAACCTTGAGACATATCTAAGGTGTTTTGTGTCTGAAAACCAAGAGGTGTGGTCATCATATTTACCGTTAGCCGAGTTTGCCATAAATAATCGCCGTCAGAAATCCACTGGCAAGTCACCATTTCTTGGTGCATATGGTTTTCCTCCCCAATTCTGTACTTTCAAAGAGGGGGGGTCTTCTGGGGTTCCCGAAGAGGAACGGTTTTCGTCATCTCTTTCATCTGTGTGGCAGAAAGTGCAAACTAATTAGAAAAATATGGGAGGTAAATATAAATGCATGGCTGATAAGAAACGGTCGCTAGGTCCGGACCTAGGTGTGAATGACTATGTGTGGTTGTCTACTAGGAATATTAAATTAAAGGTTCCCTCTTGGAAACTGGGTCCTAGGTTCATTGGTCCTTACAAAATAATAGCCATCATTAACCCCGTGGCTTTTCGCCTGGAGCTACCTCAGACTTTTAAAATTCATAACGTCTTCCATAAGTCGTTACTCAAAAAGTATGTTCCACCTCTAGAACCATCACCGCTACCACCCCCTCCTGTTATTGTGGATGGTAATCTAGAGTTTCAAATATCCAAAATTGTTGATTCTCGTCGGGTCCGCCGCTCTCTTCAATATCTGGTGCATTGGAGGAGTTACGGTCCCGAGGAAAGAATGTGGGTTCCAGCGTCTGAGGTAAACACCGACAGGTTAGTTCGGGCTTTTCATGCCTCTCATCCTGAGAGACCTATTCCTGAGTGTCTGGAGGCCCCTCGTGGAAAGGGGGGTACTGTCACGAGGGTGTCAAGAGCCACGTCTGACTCCGTTATACCCGGGGTCAGGAAGTCGCAGCGGGTGGCTGCGCGCTCTATGTATTAAGATAGTGCTGTTTCTTTATGGTAGCTTTCTGGGTTTGCCTTGCAACCCTTTTTGGCTCACTCAGGGATCCGTAGCTTCTTCTCCTCAGCTGTTTCTTGTCCAGCACTCCCAACCTCCTTATATTCCCCTCTCACACTTCTCTGGTTGCCAGATATAGAGCTTCCTGCCTGGACTTCTATACTGACCCACTGGAGCTAAGTAGCTGTGATCCCTGGTTGTTGTTCCAGAGTGTTACCCTCCGGATCCCTGTTGGGCTTTTGTTGTCTGTTGGTGTAGCCCACCTGGGATTATATGTTTGTCTGTATTGTCTGTCCTCTCCTTGGTGTTTTCCTTTAGTGTCAGTGGTGCGGACTAGTGATCCCACCGCCCTGTTCACTACGTAGGGCTCATCTTAGGGAAAGCCAGGGTTTAGGCACGTGATCGGCGTACGGGTGAGGAACCCGTCTAGGGACATCAGGGCAGTCAGGTGCCAGCCTCAAGGTGAGTTAGGGGTCACCACCTTTCCCTCTCCCTTGGACAGGGCCTTCCCATTTCCCTCCCTTCGTGTGACGCCGGTCATAACAACCATGATGTCATATTAACTCCTAATATGGTATAGAACAAATAATGAAATAATATAATATTGTCCATCTGCCTCCAGATGGCACTGCGGTACTGCAGATGAACATCACAACTTTTAACTATTAAAACTAAATATTCACATGACCTCCTTGACTTTCCTAATATACATCATCGAGAAAGGCCTTTTCCTGACACTTTTAATTACCTATATCCTGGACTTGTTGAAGTTGGCTGTCTTCTCCTATCTTTTTGAAATATAGGTTGACTTGATGAAAATTTTATATAACGGCTTTGATGCTTGGCATCGGAATAGCCATGAATAACTATTGTTTTGAAATAACATTTACTCTTCTCAGAAATCCAATTAACCTAAACTTACTTCAATGTTTCTGTACCTTCTACAATACCTTCTAAATGATAAAATGATAAATACATGGTATAACATACAGTACAGACCAAAAGTTTGGACACACCTTCTCATTCAAAGAGTTTTCTTTATTTTCATGACTATGAAAATTGTAGATTCACACTGAAGGCATCAAAACTATGAATTAACACATGTGGAATTATATACATAACAAACAAGTGTGAAACAACTGAAAATATGTCATATTCTAGGTTCTTCAAAGTAGCCACCTTTTGCTTTGATTACTGCTTTGCACACTCTTGGCATTCTCTTGATGAGCTTCAAGAGGTAGTCCTCTGAAATGGTTTTCACTTCACAGGTGTGCCCTGTCAGGTTTAATAAGTGGGATTTCTTGCCTCATAAATGGGGTTGGGACCATCAGTTGCGTTGAGGAGAAGTCAGGTGGATACACAGCTGATAGTCCTACTGAATAGACTGTTAGAATTTGTATTATGGCAAGAAAAAAAGCAGCTAAGTAAAGAAAAACGAATGTTTTAAACAATTATTAGATACAACCACCTATAAAAAATTTGAAGTGGACCCCACTGTGGAATATAATAAGGAATTAGGAGAATATTGTAATAGAGGCCTGGAAGTGGGGATTTTATCTAAGCAAGAATTAGATTTTATAATGGGAACACCAGGGAGACTCCCTGTATTCTATTGTTTGCCCAAGGTTCATAAGAACCCAGTGGACCCCCCAGGCCGCCCCATAGTATCCGGGATTGGGTCCCTGACTTCCAACTTGTCCAAATATTTGGATATATGGTTACAACCACTAGTCAAAAATATGAGATCATATTTAAAGGATACGACACAAGTGATCCAGATGTTGGAGAAGTTGGAAGTAAAATCCGATTGGATAATGGCAACTTTGGATATACAATCATTGTATACCATAATAGATCATGGGCAAGGGATCTCTGCTTTAAAAACTATACTGGGATCTCAGGATAATTTTAAACAGCAACAAATTGATTTTATAGTAGAAGGGGTGAAACATATTCTTGAACATAATCATTTTTATTTTGAAGGCCATCATTACTTACAAATAAAAGGTACCGCCATGAGCACCAGGTTTGCCCCCAGCTATGCAAATCTGTTCCTTGCACATTGGGAGCAGCAGTGCATTGATCCACAGCGTGGAAGCAACCTGGTGCTCTGGCAAAGGTACATAGATGACGTGCTACTGATATGGAAAGGAAAAGAGGAAGAACTCGTAGCATTTATAGCTGGTCTAAATCAAAATGATTATAATTTAGTGTTCACATCGAATGAGAATAAAAAGGAAATAGAATATTTAGATCTTTTGATCACCCAGAAAGATAAAAAATACATCTGTAGCACGTATCAAAAGCTGATAGCAAGGAATGGTTTTATTCGATATTCGAGCTGTCATCTACCGAATTGGCTTCTAAATGTCCCTTTTGGCCAATTTCAGCGTCTAAAACGAAACTGTACGGAGAACTCACAATTTGAAATAGAGGCGTCAATTATGAAAGAACATTTTTTAGAGAGAGAATACCCATCCGAAACCATAGAGGAAGCACTTGAGAAAATAAGAAACATACCGAGAGGAACGTTTCTTTTACCAAAAACACAACAAACTACACCTAATAATGCAAATTTTAGATTGATCTTACCTTACTCCATCCAACACAAATAGGGTCAATCATTAAACGGCATTGGCATCATATCTTACAAGATAAACTCTTGGGCCCATTGGTACCTGTGGTACCCCAAATAACTTATACTACGGCACCCAATCTAGGGATTAAGATAGCCCCATCAATTAAACATAAAGATAAAAACCAAGTATAATGCACAATTGGATTGGACTCTATAAAGGGTTTCTATAGGTGTGGTAAATGTCGTAGGTGTAAAAACACAACATTTCCAAAAAGAACAACTCGGGTCACCTCAACTCAGAACTCGTTTTCGGTAGAAATCAAGCATTTTCTTAAATGCGATTCTACCAGTGTAATTTATTTGATACAATGTCCATGCCGAAAACAGTATATAGGCCGGACCAAAAGAGCTCTGAAAACAAGGATTTCAGAACATTTGACAAATATAAAAAACGGATATATGAAACATTCTCTCTCTAGACATTTTAAGGAGGCCCATAATAAAGACTATAGGGGGCTAACATTTACTGCTCTGGAAAGGATCGATAAGAATTGGCGAGGAGGGAAACATGTAGAGACCATGTCCAGAGCAGAATCTAGGAAAATTTATGAATTTGGAAGACTTATTCCGAAAGGCCTCAACGCAGACCTGGAGATTTTTGGATTCCTGTAAGAATCTAACGGAGGGTGTGCCCCTCGTCAGATGAGGGGTCACATGTCTGGCTGTCTTTCAGCACTGCGACCCCTCCTCTGTGATGGGCCTACCCACCATTTAACACTTGAACAGATGCACCGTCACTTTATCTATCAGGATAATATATGTAATATTATATTTATTTCACTTGTATGTTTCATACAGTATTTATGTAATGTTATTTATGAAGTTAATATTCACAATATAGCACTTAGAATTGATTTTTGTTACAGGATATCTGCACATTGATATATTTTGTTATGGATTGACCATTTAGCAACCTTTCTGGACTATTTCTGTCATAGACTAGATTAATTAGACCATGGGACACCTTATACCATAAAAAACGCATTGTCCCCCAAAAAAACGCATTGGAAACCGCATATGCGTTTTTTGATTCCAGACCAGATTTGGGTGTTCTAGAGCAGATCCTTCACTCCAGATTTGATATTACATGCATCTTATACACCATTCAACACTTGAACAGATGCACGGTCACCTTATTTATTAGTATACTATATGTAATATTATATTTATTTCACTTGTATGTTTTACACTTATGTAATGTTATTTAAGAAATTAATATCCACAGTATAGCACTTAGAATTGATTGTCGTTATAGAATATCCACATATTGATATATTTTGTTATGAATTGACCATTTAACAACTTTTCTGGACTATTTCCTTTATAGACTAGACTAATTAGACCATGGGGCACAATATACTGCAAAAAACGCATCGTCCCCCCCAAAAAAACGCATGGAAACCGCATATGCGTTTTTTGGTTCCAGACCAGATTTTGGTGTTCCAGAGCAGATCCCTTACTCCAGATCTGATCTTACATGCATCTTAAAAGGGATATAAAATAAATCACAGTAAGTTGGGATGTCACCACTGAGGAAGGGGAAAGGAGATCCCCGAAACGCGTTTGGTGCCTTTCAAAGACATCCCCAACAAGTGACCCCCTCTGGAAGTTCGTCTACTAATATCCGGAGATACACAAAGAAATTGGAGCGCTCCAAAGATAAAGACCCGGATTTTCAGCCATTCAAACTGGTCAGTACAAGTTTAAGTTCACCTCTCGCGATATTACACCCTGATCGTTTAACCGGATCTGAGATTTGTGGATAACGATTGAGAGAGACCAGAGACGAACAAACCAGGTGGGACGCTAAACACTGAGAACCACGTGAATAAATACCGTGAGTAAAAATCAAAAGGATTGAATATTGGGACTGCAGGATAATCGACATTCACCTGTGAGTAACAACTTGGTGTCCGATTGGATACTTTATTGAATATTTATATCGGACAATTCCGAATATTTGAAAAGGTGCCTTGCATGGATTTTGCATGTTATATTGCATACAAGAAAGGAATGCCAATACTATTATAAGGAATAGACTGACACTTTTGGCTTGCGATATTTTTGCACATTCAGGACGTATGGTCCCCTTCTTTTTGGACTTTTTTTGAGTTTTTATTGAAGTTTTAGATTTTAGGTATTTTTAGGGACTGATATTGTCTCCGCTGCAGCGATTGTTATTTTAATATTGTATTGTGATGTTGTATTTTAATATATTTTGCCAATTAAATATTGTGTAACAACACTATTACTATTGCTCTATTTCCATGCGAGGGAGTGCCAGTCTCATACTACATAATATAACACAATAATAGATTGGCAAGCAAGACAGATCATTGGTTGGAGTGAATTTTGTTCGGACAATTGTCTTGGCACATCTACAGTACAGACCAAAAGTTTGGACACACCTTCTCATTCAAAAGGTTTTATTTATTTTCATGACTATGAAGGCATCAAAACTATGAATTAACACATGTGGAATTATATACATAACAAACAAGTGTGAAACAACTGAAAATATGTCATATTCTAGGTTCTTCAAAGTAGCCATCTTTTGCTTTGATTGCTGCTTTGCACACTCTTGGCATTCTCTTGATGAGCTTCAAGAGGTAGTCCCCTGAAATGGTCTTCCAACAGTCTTGAAGGAGTTCCCAGAGATGCTTAGCACTTGTTTGCCCTTTTGTCTTCACTCTGCGGTCCAGCTCACCCCAAACCATCTCGATTGGGTTCAGGTCCAGTGACTGTGGAGGCCAGGTCATCTGGCGCAGCACCCCATCACTCTCCTTCATGGTCAAATAGCCCTTACTTTCAAAGTTTTCCCAATTTTTCGGCTGACTGACTGACCTTCATTTCTTAAAGTAATGATGGCCACTCGTTTTTCTTTACTTAGCTGCTTTTTTCTTGCCATAATACAAATTCTAACAGTCTATTCAGTAGGACTATCAGCTGTGTATCCACCTGACTTCTCCTCAACGCAACTGATGGTCCCAACCCCATTTATAAGGCAAGAAATCCCACTTATTAAACCTGACAGGGCACACCTGTGAAGTGAAAACCATTTCAGGGGACTACCTCTTGAAGCTCATCAAGAGAATGCCAAGAGTGTGCAAAGCAGTAATCAAAGCAAAAGGTGGCTACTTTGAAGAACCTAGAATATGACATATTTTCAGTTGTTTCACACTTGTTTGTTATGTATATAATTCCACTTGTGTTAATTCATAGTTTTGATGCCTTCGGTGTGAATCTACATTTTTCATAGTCATGAAAATAAAGAAAACTCTTTGAATGAGAAGGTGTGTTCAAACTTTTGGTCTGTAATGTATCTCTGGTGTGTCTACTACGGCTTTACCTCAGTATCTCTCAGATTTTGCGGATGTCTTTTCGGAGGGTGGGGCTCAGGAATTGCCCCCTCATCGTGACTATGATTGTCCAGTTAATCTTATCCCAGGGGCTAAGTGGCCAAAGTCTCGGCTTTACAATCTTTCTCAACCTGAAAGAGAGGTCATGCGGAAGTATATTGCCGAGAGTTTGGCAAAATGTCATATTAGGCCATCTAAGTCTCCGGTTGCAGTGGGTTTATTCTTTGTAAAGAAAAAGGATGGATCGCTGAGACCTTGTTTGGATTTCCGGGAATTGAACCGTATTCCTTTGATCTCCGATCTTTTTGATCAGATTGTTGGAGCCAAGGTGTTCTCCAAGTTGGATTTAAGAGGGGCCTACAATCTAATCAGAATCAAGGAAGGGGATGAGTGGAAAACGGCCTTCAACACGCACGAGGGTCATTTCGAGAATCTGGTTATGCCTTTTGGGCTAACTAACGCGCCAGCGGTATTTCAGCGATTCGTCAATGACATTTTCCATCATTTTGTGGGGAGGTTCGTGGTAGTTTACTTGGATGACATTCTAATTTACTCTCCTGATCTGAAGATCCATCAGGATCACGTGAGACAGGTTTTGTCGATCCTTCGGGAGAATAAATTATATGCCAAATTGGAGAAATCTGTGTTTTCTGTGCAGGAGCTTCTGTTTCTGGGATATCTGCTTTCTGACTCTGGTTTTCGTATGGACCCTGAAAAGGTCCGGGCCGTTCTGGAATGGGACCGACTGGAGAATCAGAAAGCTTTGATGCGGTTTTTGGGGTTTACTAATTATTATAGAAAATGTATCTTGAACTATTCTACCATTGTAAACCCTCTGACCAATATGACTAAGAAGGGCGCCGACGTCTCTGTCTGGTCGGATGAGGCATTGCAGGCCTTTTCGGCTATTAAGGAATGTTTTGAGTCTGCTCCCATTCTGGTGCAGCCCGATGTGTCTCAGCCATTCGTGGTGGAGGTTGATGCATCAGAAGTGGGGGTTGGAGCAGTGCTGTCGCAGGGTTCATCTCCTGGCAAATGGGTTCCGTGTGCTTTTTTTTCCAAGAAGCTCTCGGTCGCCGAGAGGAATTATGATGTAGGAGAGAGGGAATTGCTGGCCATCAAATTGGCAAATTGGCCAAATCAGCACAAGCTGCAGAGTTAATCGCTGACAAGCGAGTAAATGTGTACACGGACTCTAGATTCGCATTTTTGGAGTGTCATGACTTTGGGGTAATATGGCAGCATAGAGGGTTCACAACAGCGACAGGCAAACCAGTAGCGCATGCACAACTCATTTCAAATCTCCTTGCAGCTACTCAACTCCCAGAGGACATTGCAGTTATTAAGTGTCAGGCACACACGACTTCAATGACACTAGTTGCCCAGGGGAACAGGTTAGCAGACAGCCATGCAAAAGCAGCTTCCCGTGTCACACAAAATTACGCTACCAAGGTTTTTTAAAATTTCCCGCTAGTACCGCTCACACCTGAAAATAACATCATGCTGTCCCACTCCCAACGCCAAACATTCGCAACGTCAGCAGACATCGCTTACTGGGAGCTCCAAGGGTTGACCAAAGACGCTAACAGTCTATGGTCAAAGGGAGGAGTGGTAGGAATTCCCCAAATAGCAGCCCCCATTCTTATACTCCAAATACATGGTTTAGGCCACAAAGCAAACAATGAAGGAGGTAAGTAAAAGGTTTTGTGCGGAGAATCTAAAGCAAGTTACAGAAAGTATGATTTTAAGATGTCTCACCTGTGCTAGAAACAATGTTCAGGGGAAGAGAGTAGGCCACCATGAACACTTACTGCCCCCACAGGGACCATTTCAGGAACTGCAATTAGATTTTACACACATGTCAAAAGCAACAAATGGGTGTAAAATTATTTTGGTAATTGTTGACAGGTTCAGCAGGTGGCCAGAGGCTTTTGTGGTA
Organism: Bufo bufo; assembly: GCF_905171765.1. Lineage (NCBI taxonomy): Eukaryota > Metazoa > Chordata > Amphibia > Anura > Bufonidae > Bufo > Bufo bufo. The sequence goes on along the minus strand of NC_053392.1, from coordinate 5,913,371 downwards.
AGAAAAGAAGATGCAAAAACTGTAGCTAAAATCTTGTGTAAGGAAATCATTCCCAGATGGGGATGCCCAGTCAGAATCAGCTCTGATAACGGAACCCCATTCACAGCAAGGGTAACACAGTCCATAGCTGAAGAGTTGGCTATAGATTGGACATTCCATATACCATACCATCCCCAGAGTGCACACTGAAGGACAAACTAAGAAAGGCAACTGAGGGTACCTACCATAAGTGGGACCAGTACTTATCAGCTATTCTTGCTGAAGTCAGAATGACTCCAGACCCAAGAACCAAGCTATCTCCTTTCGAGATTTTGATGGGGAGACCCTTCCCAACCCCAAGGACAATGAGTCCATTAATTCTTATGCCTGGAGACTTGCAGCAGATACAAGAGGAATATGTGGCAAAACTGATTGAAACAATAAACAGCAACTATGGTGATATTTCGCTCTCATTTCCTTTGTCAACAGGTGCACCAACCCACCCTTTCAAGCCTGGAGACAGAGTCCTGGTGAAAGCCCTCCATAAGTTGAAGTTGCTGGACCCGCCCAATGGACCCCCTGTGACAGTCCAGGCCGTGACCAGAACTGCAGCATTGACAGACGACTCCCCTGCTTGGATTCTCGCATCCCAATTGAAGGAAGCCCCACCTTTGAGTCCCATGCCCGAGTGAACAGAACCAGACGAGTTTCCAGTTGGATCCAGTCATTTTGAAGAAGGAAGCATCAGTGTTTCGTACAATGCCAATGTACACCCCTACCCCCAGAAGACCTCACATCTATGCAGCAAGGGCACTTATTGTAGCAGGCACAACGCTAGCTGGCTTGTGGCAATATGTGCTCACCACCCTGAAAACCTACCCTCGATATACCCCTCCTCACCCCAGGAAGTGAGAGACACAAGAGACATTCACGTCTCCACTCTGCGATTGAAGCCGAGCCTATTAGACACAAAGGACAACATATGGGCACTCATTGCTGCCAATATACTGAATTCTTCAGATTTTTGCGTTACTGATCACTACAATTCATATGATTTTGTTTTCTACCTGCCTTTTAGCTGTTCCCACCCCAGTTAATGTCCTAAGAATTTTTTATAGTGCAGTGCGGAATGACTCAAGTATGGAGGATACTGATGTATACACACATCCAAATGTATATACTTACTTTAGTGACAGATCCTCATATTCACTCACGAAAACAAATGGTAGAGGCAGATACAGGATATGTAACCTCCGCTGAAGTCTGCTATGACATGACATGCAATGAAAGTCACATCTCTATGTGCATACAACCAAGTCGCCAGCCTGCATATACCATCGAATACAACTGCACCTGTTTAGATCCTCGCCCATGCAAGTCAGTAACCAACAATATGACCTGTACCCATACAATAATACAACCCAGTTATGTAAAAAATGTCCAGCTCCCTAAGTGATGGTTACTGACATGTGGGACCCATAGCTTGACATACAGTGCCTTGCAAAAGTATTCACACCCCTTGACTTTTTAAGTATTTTGGTGCCTCACAACCTGGAATTAACATGGATTGTTTGAGGATTTGCATCATTTAATTTACAGAACATGCCGACAACTATGAAGATGTTTTTTTTTTTTATTGTGCTGCAAAAAACAAATAGGACAAAATAACAGAAAAGGTCAATGTGCAGAACTATTCACCCCCTAAAGTCAATACTTTGTAGAGCCACCTTTTGCGCCAATCACAGCTCCAAGTCGCTTTGGATAGTCTCTATGAGCTTGCTACATCTCACCTCTGGGCTTTTTGACCATTCCTTCTTGCAGAACTGCTCCAGCTCCTTCAGGTTGGATGTTTGTGCTTGTGAACAGCAATCTTTAAGTCTGACCACAAATTTTCTATTGGATTGAGATCTGGGCTGTGACTCGGCCATTCCAACACATTTACATGTTTCCCCTTAAACCCCTCAAGTGTTGCTTTAGCCGTGTGTTTGGGGTCATTGTCCTGCTGGAAGGTGAGCCTCCGTCCTAGCCTCAGATCACGCACAGAGTGGGGCAGGTTCTGCTCTAGAATAACCCTGTATTTAGCACCATCCATCTTTGCCTCAACTCTGACCAGTTTCCCAGTCCCATCCCCCGGCATGATGCTGCCACCACCATGTCTCACTGTGGGGATGGTGTTCTTTGGGTGATGTGATGTGTTGGGTTCTGCGCCTGTCGCTGCCTGCCCTGTGAGAGATCTAAGAAGATCAGATAGACTTGTAGCAGGTGAGTCTGACAGGTTGTAGGTGTTTCCTTCTGTTTGTTGTTGTGGGCGGGATCCCACCTCTCCACAGGTTCTGCTCGTTTGCTGGTTAGAAGCTCTATTTTAGTCTGCCTCTGACTTCTCACCGTGCGGTTGATATTTCCTTCTGGAGTTCCTGCTGGTTGTTTGTGGATCCCTTGTTCCTCACTCTTTCTAAGCTAAGTTCTGCTTTTGCTCTGTGTTGTTTGTGTCAGTCTAGGTCTCACGGAGACGCTGGCTCCTTCACTGTGGAAAGGTGTCAGCAGTCTCATTCCCCGTTCCCTAATCTAGGGTTGGCTACAGTATTGTCAGGGTCCAGGTTCGAGTGTATGTGTTCGTCCACCATTAGGGCCTGCACATACTGTCAGGAGTCAGGGAAAGACTCGGATTGCTAGGAGGTAACCATCTCTCCCTCACTAGCTTTCAGGCCTAGACTGTTATCCTATGCTGTCTGTTTGTCTGGTGTACCTGTTATCCACATTACTACGTGACAGCGCCAGACATAGCGTTTTCTTTGATGGCTGAAAAGTAAAATTTTGGTCTCATCAGACCAGAGCCCCTTCCTCCATACACTTTTGGAGTCTCTCACAGGCCTTTTCGCAAACTCACAACGTGCCTTTTTGTTTTTAGCTGAACGCAATGGCTTTCTTCTGGCCACTCTGCCATAAAGCCCAACTCTATGTAGCGTATGGCCTATTGTCGTCCTATGTACAGATGCTCCAGTCTCTGCTGTGGAACTCTGCAGCTACTCTAGGGTTAGACCAACCTATAAGAAAAACTCTAATTGGGTGTACAAAATACACTGGGGTCTAGTATAATATACTGGAACCAACCAAAGAGAAAAAAACAATAACCCCATAGAAAATCAGAGAACACACATATAAAATATCTATGTAGTTTATTAAGACAAAATATAATAAATATAATATAACACGAAGGCACAAGGTAAAGGGGGATGGGACGCCCAGTGTTGCTGGAACGTGAACCCCCACCCTCACATATACCCGACTAACAGGGAAGAAGTGTCATAGAACACTAAGTGTAAAACCACATGTAGATGGTAGAACTGTAGATTCGCCCAGAGTAACATATAAACGTATATGTATTGCACACATGTAGAAGATCGATAAGGTCACACATAACAAACTTGCCCACCACTGGTAACATTGGTGGCCATCACGTAAATACAGACAGCCAGATCACATCACTGAATACAGGTGGAGCAAGAGTGGTATGTGCAAATAATAACACTACAATAACATACTAGCCATGTATGAAGCAACACATAAAGTTACCCATGATATGCGGGAACACAGGGAGTATGACCAGAGCTGCACCTCGACACGAATTGGAGGTAGAATACCCAACTTCTCGATGGTTTCAGCGCTCCCAGACACTCACTAAAGGCTCTTGGCAAACCATCTTACCTGAAACATCTATAAAAATAATTCATAGGACCTACATGATTCCAGCTAGATCACACCGCATATACCCTGATGTTTCCTCCAGATGCTTCCGCGATTGCAATACCGAGGGCGCTATGTTACACATATGGTGGACTTGCCCACTAGTTAAAAACTTCTGGGGAAGAATCTGCTCTCTTGTGTCAGCTGTGTTGGGTTGACAATATCCTGTCTCCTTACCGCTTTGCCTCCTAGGGAACAAACCATCCTGGTTGACGTTCGCTAAATTTAAGCTGTCCCAATTTATTCTTTTAGCTGCTAGAATTCATATAGCTTTTAAATGACGCTCGGCCTCACTTAGTTTTCAGGATCTACTAGATAGAATCAATAAGATACTTTTATTTGAATGATTAACCGCCATACGTACTGACACTTATGCGGCCTGTGAGAAGCTCTGGGAGACCTGGCTGTCCTCCCCTCATTCTCCTGATCTCCGCTATTGTATTAAGCTACTTTCACACTCGCGTTTGCTGCGGATCCATCATGGATCTGCACAGACGGATCCGTTCAGATAATACAACTGTCTGCATCCGTTCAGAACGGATCTGTTTGTATTATCTTTAACATAGCCGAGACGGATCCGTCATGAACACCATTGAAAGTCAATGGAGGAAGGATCCATTTTCGATTGTGCCAGATTGTGTCATAGCAAACGGATCCGTCCCCACTGACTTACATTGTGTGTCAGAACAGATCCGTTTGGCTCAGTTTCGTCAGACGGACACCAAAACGCTGCAAGCAGCCTCCAAAGCAGAATGGAGACGGAACGGAGGCAAACTGATGCATTCTGAGCGGATCCTTTTCCATTCAGAATACATTAGGGCAAAACTGATCCGTTTTGGACCGCTGAGCCCTGAACGGATCTCACAAACGGAAAGCCAAAACGCCAGTGTGAAAGTAGCCTTACTTTATAGCACACCCTCAATGTCATAATGTTATTTTATTAACTGATGATTTACAGTCCCCACTGTACTCCAATGTTTATTTCTTTGTTTCATTCTTGAAATGTTACTAGATTTTTCCCTTTACTTATGTTTTTATTCATGATTTTTTTTACCTTGTTTTTGTTACTCTTTATAATGCAAAATGTATTATGATTCTTTTTGTTTAGTCATTTACTTTCTGATGCTAAAAAACAAATAAATGACTTATGAAACTAAATAGCCAGATGATCTGTGTTTTGATGACCTTGTTAAAATTAATTTTGATAAAAAAAAATAATTCGGTTCGATAGCGATTTTTACTTGCAGCTGCGGGGGACTTCGATGGGGTCCTCCGCTGCTCTGAGTTTCGCTAATATATTCATGGAAGCATTTGAGAAACGGCATGTATTCTGTGTGGGTGGCTTCGCTATGTGGACGATGTGTTCATGCTGTGGAGGGGTGATCAATCTTCCCTTCTACAGTTTATTACCCATTTAAACGAGTGCCATAATTCCATCAAACTTACACTGAGTTATGATGAAAATGTTATTCATTTCTTGGATGTTGAATTACGGCACGTAGAGGGAGGATTTGAGACCACACTATTCACAAAGACCACAGATAGAAATAACCTGCTGCTCCATTCCAGCCACCACGTCCCTCACATTTTTTCTAGTATCCCTAGGAGGCAGTTCACACGGACCAGAAGGATATCTAGTACTGAGAAGGAATATGACAAAAATCACTTATTAATAAATTCATACAGAGGGGTTATAATAAGAAAGAGGTGATGGAAATTGGAATAGAGGTTGGTAAAAAAAACAAAAAAAAAACAGGACATCAGACAGGTTAAAAAGAGGGATAAGCAAAAGAAACAATTTGTGTATGTTTCCAAATATGATCGACATTCTAAACTAATAAAAAAGGTTATTCTGAAATATTGGGGGGGGTACTAAGACATGATGTAACGGTCAGGTCCACACACACACAAGGGGAAGGGTAGTGACCACTGCGCTCCACCCTCACCCCTGGCCCTGCCTACTTGCCTCACGAGTCCTGATGACAGGGGACAACTGGACGGCAGTCCCTAACTTAGGATATGTGCAGGGAAGACAGACAAGACAAAATACGGAACATGAACGGACCGTGTCAGAACCAAGAGAGCTACGCAGTACAACGGATTAAGCAAAGAATGGTCAGGAGAAGCCGGGGTCAAATACCAGGAGAGTAGCGAAGTACAAGAGGAGTCCTAAGAGAGTAGTCAGGTGGGAGCCAAGGTCACAATACCAGGATGGATGCGCAGTACAGGAGGAGCAGGCAGAGGATCGTCAGGAAACAGGATCAGGTAAGTATTCAGTAGTCCAACAAATAGCCAGGAACCTAGAAATTAACAGGAAACCTGTGGCCAGCAGGCTGCCTGTATTTATAGTGGGGAGTGAGGGTCATGTGACGTGGCCAGCGTCACATGACCGACAGGCCAACCAGTCGAGCACCGAGTGATCAGCTCGGCGCTCAAGGCAGACTAGGAGCAGGGAGCCACCCAGCCAGCAAAGCCGCCCTGGGAATGAGGTCAAGCACAAATCCTCATTCCCAAAGCTAAGCAACAGTTCTGCGGGCAATGGGGGATCGAGTGCACCTTCGGAACCCCGTTACAGTACCCCTTCTTTTACGAGGGGCCACCGGACCCAAGACTTCAGGCGATGGCTTTTCAGGGTGTTCTAAATGAAATTTACGAACAAGTCTAGGAGCATGAACCTCCCTAGCAGGTACCCAAGATCTCTCTTCAGGTCCATACCCCTTCCAGGGAATCAGGTACTGCAAGGCATTACGCACCTTCCTGACATCCACTATTTTAGACACCACATACTCGACAGCATCATTAACAAGAACCGGCGGAGGCGAGGCTTTTCATGGTACTACCGGTTCAAAAAAAAATTTAAGCAGAGATTTATGGAACACATTAGGAATGTGGAATGACTCGGGCAGCTCCAACCTAAAAGATACCGGGTTAATCACCTCTGTGATCTTATCTGGTCCAATAAAACGAGGAGCAAATTTTTTAGAAGTTACCTTGAGAGATAGATTCTTGGAGGACAACCATACTTTATCCCCAACCTGAAAGTTCACCCCCCTTGAACTTCTCCTATCGGCCTTGAGTTTTTGAGAACTTTGAGCCTTTTCTAGGTTCGATTGAACCCGGGCCCAAACTGTGCACAGTTCGGAGGAGAGTTTATCTGCTTCAGGGTTAGAGGAGGAGACGGACGACCCAGAATGAAAACGGGGATGAAAACCATGGTTACAAAAGAAAGGGGAGACCCCAGCAGAAGAATTGACACGGTTATTCAAAGCAAATTCAGCCAACGGAAGGAATTTGACCCATAATTGCTGGTCATCAGCAACATACAACCTCAAGAATTGTTCCACAGACTGATTAAGGCGTTCAGTCTGCCCATTACTCTCAGGATGGTAGGCGGAAGAAAAAGACAATGAAATTTTACAACTTTGACAGAAGGCCCTCCAGAATTTGGACACAAACTGCACACCCCTGTCAGAAACAATGTTTTCCGGGATGCCATGTAAACGAACAATCTCTCTCACAAAAAAAGACGCCAGGGTTTTAGCATTCGGAAGTTTAGACAGGGGAATGAAATGAACCATCTTGCTAAACCTATCGACCACTACTCAAACCACAGTCTTACCCTCCGCCAGCGGTAGGTCAGTTATAAAGTCCATCGAGATATGGGACCAGGGTCTACTGGGAATAGGTAGGGGTCGTAGGTTACCAGCAGGGCGAGTCCTAGGTGTCTTAGACCTGGCACAAACCTCACAGGCTGACACGTAGGACTTGACATCCCTGGTCAGAGTGGGCCACCAATAGGATCTAGAAACCAGATCCTTAGTGCCCTCAACACCCGGATGTCCACAAAAGGCAGAATCGTGACACTCCCCCAACAGCTGGAGACGAAATTGTACGGGAACAAACAACTTATCTGTTGGGGTGGATACCGGTGCCAGATGTTGTTCAGCCTTAATGCGAGCCGAGATATCCTGGGTTAGAGCTGCTAAGAAGATGTTTGCTGGTAGGATGGATTCAGGCGGCGTCTCAGTGGGTTGAAAGGCATGGAAGCTCGGGGATAATGCGTCTGCTTTCACATTTTTACTTCCCGGCCTGAACGTAATGGAGAAATCAAAACGGGTAAAAAACAGAGCCCATCGGGCTTGTCGGGGATTCAACCTCTTAGTCGACTCGAGAAACATTAGGTTTTTATGATCAGTGACAACAGTTACTCGATGCCTTGCCCCCCTCCAAAAAATTCCTCCACTCCTCAAATGCCCATTTAATAGCCAGCAGCTCCCTATTCCCAATGTCGTAGTTTCTCTCCGTGGGAGAGAATTTCCTGGAGAAGAAGGCACACGGTCTCAGGTTAGTGAGGCTAGCAGGACCCTGTGAAAGAACTGCTCCTGCGCCGTCCTCGGACGCATCTACCTCCACAATAAAGGGTCTCTCCTGATCAGGCTGGATCAGAATGGGAGCGCTACTAAATGCCTTTTTTAATGTTTCAAATGAAGAAATGGCCTCGGTAGACCAATTCTCCAAATCCGCCCCTTTCTTAGTAAGGTCGGTCAATGGCTTAGCAATTACAGAAAAATTCATGATAAATTTACGATAGTAATTAGCGAAACCCAAAAACCGTTGTAAAGCCTTTAAGGATGAAGGCCTTACCCATTCCTTAATTGCTAAAACCTTACCAGGATCCATCTTAAAGGCGTGAGGAGTCAAAACATGCCCTAGAAACAGTATCTCCTGTACACCAAAGACACATTTCTCTTGCTTAGCGGATAGCTGGTTCTCCCTCAACACCTCTAATACTTGTTTGACATGAGACACATGAGATTCGAAATCAGGAGAGAATATCAAAATGTCGTCAAGATAGATAATAATAAATTTACCTAAAAACTCTCTAAGAATATCGTTCATTAAGTTTTGGAACACAGCTGGGGTATTGCTGAGTCCAAAAGGCATCACCTGATATTCAAAGTGTCCTATCGGAGTATTGAACGCTGTCTTCCATTCGTCTCCCTCCTTGATTCGGATTAGATTGTATGCCCCTTTCAGGTCAATCTTGGAAAACCAGGTTGCCCCCAGAACCTGGTTAAATAAATCCGGAATCAATGGGAGAGAGTATCTATTTTGGACAGTGATCTTATTTAGTCTCCGGTAATCAATACAAGGCCTAAGACCACCATCCCTCTTTTTAACAAAGAAAAACCCTGCTCTCATATGAGAGACTGAAGGTCTAATATGCCCATTAGCAAGGCTCTCCTTAATATAATCTTCCATAGCCTTGTGTTCGGGCCCTGAAAGATTATAAATTCGCCCTTTAGGAAATTCGGCACCCTCTATTAGCTCTATGGTGCAATCATACTGTCTATGGGGCGGTAGAACCTCTGGAATAGGGGATGAGAATACATCAGAATATTCTTTAATAACTGATGGTAATGTATTAGACCTTACTGAAACCCCAGCCTGGACCGCGGACAAGCATGAGTCACACTTAGGTCCCCATTTCACCAACTCTCCAACTCTCCTTTGAACCAATCAATTGTGGGGTTATGTAAACGGAGCCAAGGCAACCCTAGTACCACCTCAACCAGTAGGTTCTCCAAGACAAAAAGAGAACATCTCTCAGAGTGGCACACACCCACGGTCAGAGAAATTTCAGAGGTACATGACCTCACCATACCACCAATCAGGGGAGTAGCATCAATAGCCATGACATAAATAGGTGTAGGTAAAGCAAACATTGGAATACCCAATTTACTAGCAAATTCTAAGTCAATAAAGCTGGCCGCTGAACCGGAATCAATAAAGGCCTTACCCGGCCACTTATTAACCCCCAGAGAAATTATGGGTACCAAAAGCTTATATTTAGAAAAATCAGGGTGTACCTGGTCTTTAGGTTGTCTTGCCTTAGGAGACTTGTCAGAGAGGACCCTCTTAGGACACTTGTTGATCCAATGGCCAGGATCTCCACAGTAGAAGCACTCTCAGCGTCTGCGACGAAGATTACCCCGGGTCATGCCAACCTGCATGGGATCCTTGGTGGAGACCTCAGTGTTGTTCCTGGAAAAGGCCTCTGGCTGGACCACCATCTGAGAACAGAACTGTCGTTCCTGTCGTCTCTCTCTAACTCGTCGGTCAAGTCGGACAACTAGGGTCATCATCCCCTCTAAGGTCTCTGGAACTTGATAACTGACTAATAGATCTTTTAAAATATCAGACAGACCAGACCTAAACTGACTCCTCAGGGCTGGTTCATTCCATCCAGAGGGGACACACCACCATCTGAATTAGGTGCAATACTCCTCCGCAGGGAGATGGCCCTGAACCAGTGCCCTAAGAGCCGTCTCGGCTACCAGGGCCCTGTCTGGTTCGTCATAGAGGGTACCTAGGGCTTGAAAAAAAACCTCCACGGAAGTCAGACAACTGGCCCCAGGAGGTAACGAGAATGCCCAGTCCTGGGGATCACCCTGTAGTAGAGAAATAATAATCCCCACTCGTTGGCTCTCGGGACCGGAGGACACGGGGCGTAAAACGGAAGTAGAGTTTGAAACTCTCCTTAACCGCCTCACGTCCGCCCATAGGATATAAACGTCCTATGGGTGGACGTCTATTTCTGACAGCACGTTTTAAAACGTCCTGTCAGAAATAGCAGCTGCACGCTAATCGTGCAGCTGCTGATCGGGTTGCCCGCTGTCAGTGACAGCAGGGCAACCCTAAGACAAGGCAGGGACAGTGCCCAGGTGTCCCTGCCTTCACGATCGCTGCAGACACAGCGCTCACCGAGTGCTGTGTCTGCAGAGCAGGAAGCGCTGTGCGCTTCCTGTTCCGGCCCGGCGGTCATGTGACCGCCGTGACCGGAGTGTGCAGGAGCTGTGTGAGGTCTCTCAGAGACCTCGATCAGCCCTGCTGTGAGGCTGTACAGCGCAGGATTGCTGCTGTACAGCCTCTATAGGGGTGCATTTGTCCTGTAACTGGGGCTACTATGTCCGCCCCAGTTACAGGAGAAATCAACAGTGTAAAAAAAAATAAAAAGTGAAGTAAATGTCCCCCAGAGGTCTTGTATGACCTTATGGGGGACGAAAAGTGTAAAATAAAATAAAAATAAAATAAAGGGTTGAAAAAATAAAATAAAAAAAAGTTTTACATGTAAAAAAAAAAAAATCCCAAGTAAGGAATAAAAAAAAAAATTAAAAATAGAAAAAATAAAATAAAATAGACATATTTAGTATTGCCGCGTCCGTAAAAACCAGCTCTATAAAAATATCACATGACCTAACCCCTCGGGTGAACACCGTAAAAAATAAATAAAAAAAACTGTCAAAACAAGCAATTTTTGTCACCTTGCATCACAAAAGGTGCAACACCAAGTGATCAAAAACGCGTATGTCCCACAAAATGGTACCAATAAAACCGTCACCTCATCCCGCAAAAAATGAGCCCCTACATAAGAAAATCTCTCAAAAAATAAAAAAAACTATAGCTCTCAGAACATGGACACATTAAAACATAATTTTTTGGTTTCAAAAATGCTATTATTGTGTAAAACTTTAATAAATGAGAAAAAGTATACATATTAGGTATCGCCCTGTCCGTAACAATCTGCTCTATAAAAATGTCACTTGACTGAACCCCTCAGGTGAACGCTGTAAAAATAAATAAATAGAAACTGTGCTAAAACAACCAATTTTTTGGTCACCTTGCCCCATAAAGTGTTATAATGAATGATCAAAAAATCATATGTACCCAAAAATAGTACTAATAAAACTGGCACCTTATCCCCTAGTTTCCAAAATGGGGTCACTTCTTGGGAGTTTCTACTGTAAGGGTGCATCAGGGGGCTTTAAATGGGACATGGCATCTAAAAACCATGTGGAGTTCCTTTCCTTCTGCGCCCTGCCGTGTGCCCATACAGCAGTTTACGACCACATGTGGGGTGTTTCTGTAAACCGCAGAATCTGGGTAATAAATATTGAGTTTTGTTTGGCTGTTAACCATCGATGTGTTAAAGAAAAAATTGGATTCAAATGGAAAATCTGCCAAAAAAGTGAAATTTAAAAATTTGATCTCCATTTTCCTTTAATTCTTGTGGAACGCCTAAAGGGTTAACAAAGTTTGTAAAATCGGTTTTGAATACCCTGAGGGGTGTAGTTTCTACAATGGGGTCATTTATGGGGGTATCCACTATGTAGGCCCCACAAAGTGACTTCAGACCTGAACTGGTCCTTATAAAGTGGGTTTTGGCAATTTTCTTAAAAATTTGAAGAATTGCTTCTAAACTTCTAAGCCTTCTAACGTCCTAAAAAAATAAAATGACATTTCCAAAATGATGCCAACATAAAGTAGACATATGGGGAATGTTAAATAATAAATATTTTATGAGGTATCACTTTCTGTTTTAAAAGCAGAGAAATTGAAATTTAGAAAATTGCGAATTTTTCCAATTTTTGGGTAAATTTGGGATTTTTTCATAAATAAAGGTGAAATATTTTGACTCAAATTTATGACTATTATGAAGTACAATGTGTCACGAGAAAACCATCTCAGAATGACTTGGATAAATAAAGGCGTTCCAAAGTTATTACCACATAAAGTGAGATATGTCAGTTTTGCAAAATTTGGCCTGGTCAGGAAGGGGGCAAAGGGCCCAGATGGGAAGTGGTTAAAGGAGAGAAACCTCCTCTGGTCTCCAGAAAAGGGTTCTGGGAGCTTGATCTGGGGTTCAACATGTGGAATGGGGGGCAGAGGAGTGGAAGAACCTTGCCCTAACTCAAAAGAACGGAGTTTCCCTCCTAGCTCCTGCACCATCTGTGTCAAGTTAGAGACATGGTAAGTCAGGGTAATAAGAGGATTCATGATACAGTGGTTGTTAGGCCTGTTAATTGATCACTTTCATGTGTTAGGGTTATTTATGGCTATGCATTTTGTATAAAACTATATGGTTTGTATATATGCATCAGCTGTTTGTGCTATAAAAATCCCACCTCCCCCTCTACCTGCACGCATGAGTAAGGAGGCGTGTTCTCCCGAAACATCGCGTGGAGGGGAGGAGGTGTGAACGATGTCTGTCTCAGCGCCCCTCATGATGTACCATTTTATATTGGAATGAAGTAAAAAGAAACAAAAGAATTATCAGCGACTTGTAAGCATGACTTCTGTTGCTCACTCGCATACAATATTAGCACAGAGGTAAAATGAACACACAAGTCTGCAAGTTTGAAAGACTAATTTATTTGTAAAACATTATTCTTACACAAAACATCAACATGTCTTCTCTCTTGTGTGAATTCTTTTATGTAGATCAAGGCTTGATTTACGGTTAAAGCCTTTCCCACATTCTGAACATGAATGTGGCTTCTCTCCTATGTGAATTCTCTGATGTGCAAGCAGATATGATCTATATGTAAAACATTTACCACACTCTGAACATGAATATGGCTTCTCTCCTGTGTGAATTATTTTATGTACATTAAGGCTTGATTTTCGGTTAAAGCATTTCCCACATTCTGAACATGAATGTGGCTTCTCACCTGTGTGAATTCTCTGATGTGCAAGCAGAGATGATCTATCTGTAAAACATTTACCACACTCTGAACATGAATATGGCTTCTCTCCTGTGTGAATTATTTTATGTACATTAAGGCTTGATTTTCTGTTAAAGCATTTCCCACATTCTGAACATGAATACGGCTTCTCTCCTGTGTGAATTCTGAGATGTTTAGCAAGACTTTTTTTATGTGTGAAACATTTGTCACATTCTGAACATGAATATGGCTTCTCTCCTGTGTGAATTCTTTTATGTTGATCAAGGCTTTCTTTTTGGGTAAAGCATTTCCCACATTCTGAACATGAATATGGCTTCTCTCCTGTGTGAATTCGGAGATGTGTAGTAAGACTTTTTTTATGTGTGAAACATTTTTCACATTCTGAACATGAATATGGCTTTTCTCCTGTGTGAATTCTCAGATGTGTAGTAAGAAATATTTTTTGTGTAAAACATTTCCCACATTCTGAACATGAATATGGCTTCTCTCCTGTGTGAATTATCTTATGTTGATTAAGATTTGATTTCCTGACAAAGCATTTCCCACATTCCGAACATGAATACGGCTTCTCTCCTTTGTGACTGCTTCTGTGTACAGAAAGCTCTGACTTACATCTGAACTGTTTTCCACGTTCCTCACAATTAAACATTTTACTCTGTTTCTGCCTTATATTTGGGGTAATAATCTGTGATTGATCAGTAGAATTATTTGATGGCTCTGCATTGTGAAGTCCTGGATGTACATTACAGGTAATGAAGTTTTCTTCTGAAGAGCGCTGCCTGGTGTCTTCATCTTCTTTATAATCTAGAGATAACATGATGATGTTTCCTTCAGGCTTCTCACAGGAATTTTCTGTTAAGATTAAGAATAGATTTTATGATTTATTGTTAAAACTTTTTGATAAATTTATCACATTCCAATGAGGCTGGATTCACATGTAACAGACATATCCATCTATGTTACGTGCACATGTATCTATGATGCTGCGAGTTGATGTGAGCTGAACCTGTGGTGGGGACACATGTGCACAATACAGATGGATAATATGTCCGTAATAATCTCATGTGAATCTGGCCTTAGGCTGGAGAGACACATTCAATATAAAATACATTTTTTGTGCCAGAAGTGGATCCATCAGGAATGTGAGGAATACATCCTTCCCTTTCTCTGCAATGTATTTGCTGTAAAAATTTAAGGCTGACTCTTGAACGTATCCTGAGTTTCTACAGTTTGCATATTGAGGATCTGCTTGCAGATTTAGCCTAAATCAATGGAGCGAATTTGCGCAAGGAAATTGTAACAGGAGGAAGGAGGTCACTTTTTTCTTGCTACAGTGTGCGGATAAATCATCTACTAGATGATCGATTCAGCCTGGAGTATGACACAGAATGTGTTCCGAAGTCAGGGCGGAAAAAAGCTAATCAGAACATAAGCTAACATGTTTCAGTGATGTCCCAGATTCTGGTCTGCACTCAGTAGCCCCCTCCCCCCTTCAATACTGGGACATTAACCCTTTAATGTTCTGGCAATTTTCCATTTTCGTTTTTTTACTCCCAGCCTTCCCAAAGCCATAACTCTTATTTTTCCCATTCACATAGCTATATGCAAGCTTTTTTGTTGCGGGACAAGTTGTACTTTTTAATGGAACCATTTACGGTTGCATACAATGTAGTGGGAAGCGGGGAAATAAATTCCAAATGGTGGGGTGGAATTATAAAGAATAAAATAAAAATTTCCAACAAAGTTTTATGGGTTTTAATTTTACAGCATTTCCTATAAGGTAAAACTGACCTGTTACTTCCATTCACCGGGTCACTACGATTATAATGATATCAAATGTGTATAGTTTTTCTTGTGGGGGGGGGGGGGGTGAAACATTTATAATAAAATTATTATATGCACGGAGCTGTGCGAGGGCTCATGTTGGGGCATGTATGCATTGGAGTCTAGTAGAATTACACTGTGCTCCTATGGTTCTGACTGCTACCTCGGATCTGAAGCAGAGTTTGGATCCAAGTTTTAAAGTCGTTTTTCACTTCAAATGCCGCAGTTATTCCATGAACTCTTGCGAGACTTCGCCTTATCGGAGGCCGTACATTTTAATGCTGTACAGAGACGGATCTCTGTACAGCATTAAAGGGGTTGTCCAAGTTATATTTGTCCTCAGGATAGGTCATCAATATCAGATCGGCTGGGGTCCGACACCCGGACGATCAGCTGTTTGAAGAGAAGGCGCGCCCCGTGCCAGCGCCTCCTCCTCTTCACTCTTTACCTTCTAGCTGTTGCATCTGCAGCGGTGAGCAGGTGTAATTACAGCCAAGCCGTCCCATTCATTTCTATGGGACTGATCGCTCCTATACAAGTGTACAGTAATGAGCCGTCCCATAGAAATGAATGGGACGGCTTGGCTGTAATTACACCTGCTCACCGCTGCAGATGCAACAGCTAGAAGGTAAAGAGTGAAGAGGAGGAGGCGCTGGCACGGGGCGCGCCTTCTCTTCAAACAGCTGATCGGCCGGGTGTGGGACCCCAGCCGATCTGATATTGATGACCTATCCTGAGGACAAATATAACTTGGACAACCCCTTTAATCCGACGTTTTGAGGGAAGAGACTTTGGATCTAGGATCCGCAGTTCGCTTCACTCATCACTATTAGCAATAGGGGGATGTTATCAGTCATTCCATCCTTCTGGATATCTAGTTTTCAGTACGCCTCTCGTTCAGTCATCTTCTTTTCTGAATCCCCCTCCCCATCATTTAACTTTTTCAGTTCCCATACCTCTAAACCATCTGTGTTGCTCGTGTGACGTTGTATGAAATGTTTGGAGGCCGAGGAAGGGTTAACTGCACTTTTGCTGGTGACAAATGCTTCCGTGTCCTCTCTTTTAGGGCTCATGAACACGACTATTGGCATTTTTGCAGGCCGCAAACTGTGGATTTGCAGAACATGGATACCGCTCTATGCGTTCCGCATTTCGCAGAACTGAAGGTCCTGCCCTCTATAGAATAGTCCTATCCTTGTGCGTAATGCGGGGAAGAATAGGACATGTTCTATTTTTTTTTCAGGGCCACGGAACAGACATATGGATGTGGACACATGGTGTGCTGTCCGCATCTTTTACAGCCCCACTGAAGTGAACGGGTCCGCATCCGACCCACAAAAAATGCTGATCAGATGCGAACTAAAAATATGTGTTTGTGTTCATGAGCCCTTCAAAGGGCAGGTTGTGCAGCCCACGTACTGGACATTGCATTAAGTGCAAGTTATTGAACTAGGAATGTAGTGTCCTCTGTGGTGCAAGATTAAGGCTACTTTCACATCAGCATTTTTCCTTTCCGGTATTGAGATGTCGTAGGATCTCAATACCGGAGGAAAACACTTCAGTTCTGTCCCTTCATTGTCAATAGGGACAAAACTGAACAGAACGGAGTCACCAGATTACATTCCGTTCCATTTGGTTGCGTTCCCATGGCGGACAGAAAAACGCTGCATACAGTGGTTGTGTGTGTGTCATGGGATAATGTGTCTGAGAAAACGGATCGGGCACCCATTGACTTACAATGGTTTTGGCGCCGGATCCATCTTGGTTATTTTAAAGATAATAGAACCGGATCCGTTCATTACGGATGCAGACAGTTGTATTATCCTAACGGAAGTGTTTTTGCAGAACCCTGCCAGATCCAGAAAAACCGCAGATGTGAAAGTAGCCTTAGGGCGCATTCACATGCACGTGGTTTGGTGCCGCATTTTTTGCGGCTCGGGTGCAGACCCATTCACTTCAGCAGGCCGCAAAAGATGTGGACAGCACTCTGTGTGCTGTCCGAATCCGTTGCTCCATTCCGTGGCCCCGTGAAAATTATAGATAATGTCTTATTCTTGACCGTTTTGCGGACAACTATCGGCATTTCTATAATGGGCCGTCTGTTCCGTAAATTGCAGAAGGCACACGGGCGGCATCCGTGTTTTGAGGATCCGCAAGCAGGCTCTCAGGGATCATTCTCCCCGCCACAGCATGCACCGGAGGCATCTCCTCCTTCCCAGACACCGGGAATAATGAGCCCTCACCACTGCGCATACCGGGGAGAAGCAGCGCAGACCTCTCAAACACCCTGATGTGGGGGATTCAGCCGTACCGCTGCCTTCCCAGACGTGGCATGTGCCATCTTTGTCCTCTACCAGCAGTCCGGAGAAGCAGAGTCCGTCTCTCCGGTGCCTCACCAAGACTCTCTTCAGTGGCCCCTAACCTGGCCCAATTCCAAACATCAAGTCAACCCTCCTCGAGTACCTTGGTTAACCCCTTAAGGACACAGGTACGCCCTGATGTCCTGGTACTTAAGGACACAGGGCGTACCCGTACGTGCTGTGTAGTTTTGATCAATGCCGCATGGCCGGCAGTGATCGGAGAATGAGGTGCCTGTTGAAATCATTCAGGCACTCTGTGACAATGCCTAGGGGGGGTCCTGTGACCCCCCCGGCATTACCGATCACTACAAACCACAGGTCAATTCAGACCTGCGGTTTGTAGCGCTTATGCAAGTTTCTGATCCTTGCGGTCTGTGACTGCAGGGATCAGAAACCTCAAAGTGCCCCCCCCCCCTGCAGCCCTCTGTTTTTGTGCCTGCGGGCAGTGCGGGAGGCGGGCGGCAGTGTGAGGGGCGGGTGAGCGATCTTCCGCCCTTCCCCCTTTATTCTCAGGATGACCGAGCGGTTGAATCATTGCTGACACTCTGATTCAAACAGCTGACATCTGCACAGATGTCAGCCGTTGTAATCCCTTCCATTGCGCGGTCCGTTGGCCCCGGACAGGATGGGGTCAAGGAGGGAGGGAGCCCCCCTCTCTCCCCTCTCTCCCCTTCCCAGTCTGCTCAGTTGTGGCAGACGGGGAAGGTTCCCATGGCAACAGGACGCCTTTTCAGGCATCCTGCTGTCCATGGTGCTGAACAGATCTGTGCTAAAGGCAGAGATCTGCTCAGACAAAATGTTAGGCCTCTTTCACACGGGCGAGTATTCCACGCGGATGCGATGCGCGAGTTGAACGCATTGCACCCGCACTGAATACCGACCCATTCATTTCTATGGGGCTGTTCACATGAGCGGTGATTTTCACGCATCACTTGTGCGTTGCATGAAAATCGCAGCATGCTCTATATTCTGCCTTTTTCACGCAACGCAGGCCCCATAGAAGTGAATGGGGTTGCGTGAAAATCGCAATCATCCGCAAGCAAGTGCGGATGCGGTGCGATTTTCACGCACGGTTGCTAGGAGACGATCAGGATGGAGACCCGATCATTATTATTTTACCTTATAACATGATCTTTTACCATGGTGATGGATCATGTGATGACCGGAGTGACGTCACCACAGGTCCTGTTGCTGCTCAGAGCTAAGATGAAGACAGAAGGAGATGCCGGGCTCCGCAATCAAGTGGATTAAGGTGAGTTAAATTATTACTTTTAATTTTTTTTAACCCCTCCAGCGCTATTTTACTATGCATTCTGTATTCAGAATGCTATTATTTTCCCTTATAACCATGTTATAAGAGAAAATAATACAATCTACAGAACCCCGATCCCAAGCCCGAACTACTGTGAAGAAGTTCGGGTTTGGGTACCAAACATGCGTGATTTTTCTCACGCGAGTGCAAAACACATTACAATGTTTTGCACTCGCGCGGAAAAATTGTTCCCGCAACGCACCCACACATTTTCCCGCAACGCCTGTGTGAAAGGGGCCTAAGTGAAATACAGTACAATACACTTTAGTGTACTGTACTGTATTATACAGACATCAGACCCACTGGATCTTCAAGAAGCAAGTGAGTCTAGGTAAAAAAAAAAAAGTGAATAAATAAATAAATAAAAAACACACACACACACACACACACACATTTATCCCTGATTAAAAATGTTAAAAATAAAATTCCCTACACGTTATATATCACCATGTCCGTAATGACCTGATCTATAAAACGGTCATGTTACATTCCCCGCACGGTGAACGCCATAAAAAATTAAAACTATGATGAAATTGAAATTTTGCCCACCTTACTTCCAAGAAAAGGTAATAAAAGTGATAAAAAAAGTTGTATGTACGCCAAAATGTACGACAAACCGTCTCCTCATCCCGCAAAAAATGAGCCCCTACATGAGACAATGGCCCAAAAAAATTAAAAACTATGGCTTTCAGACTATGGAGACACTAAAATGATTTTTTTTTAAAAAAAAATGATATTATTGTGTAAAACTTAAATAAAATTTTAAAAAGTAAACATATTAGGTATCCCTGCGTCCGTAACAACCTGCTCTATAAAAATAGCACATGATCTAATCTGTCAGATGAACGTTGTAAATAATAAAAAATAAAAAACGGTGCCAAAACAGGTATTTTTTGGCAAATTTTCAATTTTAATCCATTTATTCCCGTAATAAAGCAAGGGTTAACAGCCAAACAAAACTCAAAATTTATTGCCCTGATTCTTAAGTTTACAGAAACACCCCATATGTGGTTGTAAACTGCTGTACGGGCACACGGCAGGGCGCAGAAGGAAAGGAATGCCATATGGATTTTGGAAGGCAGTTTTTGCTGGACTTGTTTTTTGACACCATGTCCCATTTGAAGCCCCCCTGATGCACCCCTAGAGTAGAAACTCCAAAAAGTGACCCCATTTAAGAAACTACACCCCTCAAGGTATTCAAAACTGATTTTACTAACTTTGTTAACCCTTTAAGTGTTCCACAAGAGTCAATGGCAAATGGAGATGAAATTTCAGAATTTCTATTTTTTGTTACTTTGCTTCACAAAGTGTAATATACAGTAGAGCAACCAAAAATCATATGTACCCTAAAATAGTACCAAAAAAACTGCCACCTTATCCCGTAGTTTCCAAAATGGGGTCACGTTTTTTGGAGTTTTTACTCTAGGGGTGCATCAGGATGCTTCAAATGGGACATGGTGTAAATAAACCAGTCCAGCGAAATCTGCCTTCCAAAAACCACACGGCGCTCCTTTCCCTCTACGCCCCGACGTGGGGCCGTACAGTGGTATACGACCACATATCGGGTGTTTCTGTAAACCGCAGAGTCAGGGCAATAAATAGAGTTTGTTTGGCTGTTAACCCTTGCTTTGTTAGTGGAAAAAATGGATTAAAATTGAAAATTTGGCAAAAACTTGAAATTCAGAAATTTCATCTCCATTTGCCATCAACTCTTGAGGAACACCTAAAGGGTTATTAATGTTTGTAACATCAGTTTTGAATACCTTGAGGGGTGTAGTTTCTAGAATGGGGTCACTTTTGGGTGGTTTCTATTATGTAAGCCTCACAAAGTGACTTCAGACCTGAACAGGTCCCTAAAAAGTGGGTATTTGAAAATTTCAGAAAATCTTCAAGATTTGCATCTAGACTTCTAAGCCTTGTAACGTCCCCAAAAAATAAAATGGCATTCCCAAAGTGATTCAAACATGAAGTAGACATATGGGGAATGTAAACTAATAACTATTTTTGGAGGTATTACTGTGTATTATAGAAGTAGAGAAATTGAAACTTGGAAATTTGCTAATTTTTCCCAAATTTTGGTAAATTTGGTATTTTTTTTATTTAAAAAAATGATTATTTTTTACTCCATTTTACCAGTGTTATGGACGTACAATATGTGACGAAAAAACAATCTCAGAAAGGCTTGGATAAGTAAAAGCGTTTTAAAGTTATCACCACATGAAGGGACACTGGTCAGATTTGCAAAAAATGGCCTGGTCCTCAAGGTGAAATAAGGCTGTGTCCTTAAGGGGTTGTCCGAGATAATTTTTTGTTCTACAGTCGTGGCCAAAAGTTTTGAGAATTACATAAATATTGGAAATTGGAAAAGTTGCTGCTTAAGTTTTTATAATAGCAATTTGCATATACTCCAGAATGTTATGAAGAGTGATCAGATGAATTGCATAGTCCTTCTTTGCCATGAAAATTAACTTAATCCAAAAAAAACTTTCCACTTAATTTCATTTCTGTCATTAAAGGACCTGCTGAGATCATTTCAGTAATCGTCTTGTTAACTCAGGTGAGAATGTTGACGAGCACAAGGCTGGAGATCATTATGTCAGGCTGATTGGGTTAAAATGGCAGACTTGACCTGTTAAAAGGAGGGTGATGCTTGAAATCATTGTTCTTCCATTGTTAACCATGGTGACCTGCAAAGAAACGCGTGCAGCCATCATTGCGTTGCATAAAAATGGCTTCACAGGCAAGGATATTGTGGCTACTAAGATTGCACCTCAATCAACAATTTATAGGATCATCAAGAACTTCAAGGAAAGAGGTTCAATTCTTGTTAAGAAGGCTTCAGGGCGTCCAAGAAAGTCCAGCAAGCGCCAGGATCGTCTCCTAAAGAGGATTCAGCTGCGGGATCTGAGTGCCACCAGTGCAGAGCTTGCTCAGGAATGGCAGCAGGCAGGTGTGAGCGCATCTGCACGCACAGTGAGGCAAAGACTTTTGGAAGATGGCCTGGTGTCAAGAAGGGCAGCAAAGAAGCCACTTCTCTCCAAAAAAAACATCAGGGACAGATTGATCTTCTGCAAAAAGTATGGTGAATGGACTGCTGAGGACTGGGGCAAAGTCATATTCTCCGATGAAGCCTCTTTCCGATTGTTTGGGGCATCTGGAAAAAGGCTTGTCCGGAGAAGAAAAGGTGAGCGCTACCATCAGTCCTGTGTCAACAGTAAAGCATCCTGAGACCATTCATGTGTGGGGTTGCTTTTCATCCAAGGGAGTGGGCTCACTCACAATTTTGCCCCAAAACACAGCCATGAATAAAGAATGGCACCAAAACACCCTCCAACAGCAACTTCTTCCAACAATCCAACAACAGTTTGGTGAAGAACAATGCATTTTCCAGCACGATGGAGCACCGTGCCATAAGGCAAAAGTGATAACTAAGTGGCTCGGGGACCAAAACGTTGACATTTTGGGTCCATGGCCTGGAAACTCCCCAGATCTTAATCCCATTGAGAACTTGTGGTCAATCCTCAAGAGGCGGGTGGACAAACAAAAGCCCACTAATTCTGACAAACTCCAAGAAGTGATTATGAAAGAATGGGTTGCTATCAGTCAGGAATTGGCCCAGAAGTTGATTGAGAGCATGCCCAGTCGAATTGCAGAGGTCCTGAACAAGAAGGGCCAACACTGCAAATACTGACTCTTTGCATAAATGTCATGTAATTGTCGATAAAAGCCTTTGAAACGTATGAAGTGTGTGTAATTATATTTCACTACATCACAGAAACAACTGAAACAAAGATCTAAAAGCAGTTTAGCAGCAAACTTTGTGAAAACTAATATTTGTGTCATTCTCAAAACTTTTGGCCACGACTGTAGGTTTCTAACTAGGCAAATGTAACAGCTTTCCAATTAACTCACTTTATCTCCAGTGGCTGGTTTCTCAGATTTCACTGAGGGTCACATGAACTATGATGTCAGCTTCTCTCCCTGCTCTGATGTTCGTGCACAAGCCCGAGAGATCTGTACACGAGACTTCACTGTGCTGGCCACGCCCCCCTGCACTGCCAGCTGCTGCTTATTGCTCTCTCCCAGGATTCTTAACCCCTTCAGCTGCACAGACAAGTGTTTACTGTGTAGCTGCAGGCAGTGAGGAGACAAATGCTGCGCACAGGAGCTGAAAGAGAAGTTCCGCAGAGCATTGCAGGTAGGGGGAAGATCCTGTGTGTATCAGCAGTGTCATTGTACAGCTGGGACTTGTAGTCCTACACATACAATATGCTGCTGAGTCTCCCAGCTGGCAGACATCACTCAGGGCAGTACTTGTATTCACTCTCTTAGCACTACAGGGGGAGGGGCACAGATGGTTGTTGTTGCAAGTAAACAATGGGCCAGAAGAGAACCAGGGAAATGAGGAAATAGATATTTTTTTGCTTAAAACTTGCTTAGCTTAGTGTGAGAGAGTAACTGGAAAAGTAGTAGAGAATAGTTATATTTCGCCTAGGTTTCTTTCATATACCATGTACTACACTACAGGAGGTGGATATCTCAACTAGGAAACCTGGGTGAGATATCAGAAATCCAGGAAAAGATGGTCTGCCTTAGCAAAACATAGTTTGCTGAGGACTTTGGTAAATGGTGTTGTTGGGCCTGGATTTTAATGGAATGAGGATGCAGGTTGGTAGCGGGGCTCCTCATTCCCTTCCTGTCCAGAACAGGTTTCATATAGAGCTCTCAGCCAGGTGATGGAGCTCAGCTCATTTCTGGGCTATGAAGGTTTGCACTATGAGCATGTCTGGGTGGGAACTGGTTGAACTGACTGGCTTTCACCATTGCTGCTGAAGTCTGCTAAAGCAACAAAAAGGACACTGAGTTTATTTTGAATTGTGTCGTGTGGCTGGTAGTAGGCCGCCCGTATAGAAAGGGTAATTTTATGTTTAGTTAGTGCTCAGCCGAGCAGGAATTTATTTTGCATCTTTGCCTGAATGTAAAGGCCTTATATTTGTTTGTGGATGAGAATAAAGAAAACAGGCAAACCCCTGTGTGAACTGTGCCATTGTGTCACTGTCTCTGACTGCTGTGCCTACTACTATGGAGCTGACCTTCACATTAGTTATATATCACTGACCATCAGATTTACAGTGCTATATTATTATTTTTTTTCCGTAACTTGGACAACCCCTTTAAAGAGAAGCTAATTGAAGTCAGCAAATCCCTACACGCTGATCTACAAGCTTTGATCTCCCCTATTCAGGCCACCATCCAAGGCCTTCTTCCCAGGGTGTACCATATTGAAAATAAAATGGGAGGGTTTGCGTCCTCCCATAACAATCAATTGGATGCACATACTGAAATGTCATAAGAGGTAGAGAAAATAAAGGCTAAGCTCAATGATTTGTAAAACAGATCCCGCAGAAACAATATAAAGTTTAGAAGAATCCCAGGATATCCCTAATGAAGACCTCAAACAATATCTCTGCTTGTTATTTCAGGCCCTCATACCGACTCTCACAGCTCAAGACCTGGTTATTGATAGGGCCCACAGGGTTCCAAGACCCAGCCATCTCCCAGCCTCTATCCCGAGAGACGTGCTGGCGAGGATTCATTATTTTCACATAAAGGAACAGCTACTAGAGGCGTCCAGAAAAAAGGGTACCCTGCCGGCCCTTACCATACCATCAAGCTATTCGCTAATCTTTTGGCTGCCACATTGAAACAAAATCGCCAACTGGCCCCTGCCACGCTGGGGTTAAGAGATCATAAAATCGCATATCGCTGGGGGGTTCCTAGTTAAGCTATTAATAAACAAAGATGGCGTTTGGCATACCATCAGTTCAGTGGATGCTGGCAGATCTCTCCTATCTTCTTGGAAGATTGAAGTTACTGACTACCAGAAAGAGAAACCTCCAGACCCCCACCATCTTTCTGAGGAATGGCGCTTGGTGGAGTCTGGAAGAGGCACCAAACATTGAAGCCTGCCTATCCGTTCTACTTGGGTGTATATAGCTGCTACATCCAGAAGTCAAGAAGTTTGTGGCTCCTGACTACACGGAATTGACTTTACCCTACAACAAAGAGATTTCTCTGTTTTCTGTTATATTGTTGTCCTTTATATGTTTTTCAGTTTTCTCCCACCTTTTCCCAGCTACTGGATGTTCTCCAAAGATACCAAAGAGTTGCTCCCGACATCACTAGGGCCAAGTCTCCTACCCTGGACAACCTGGTTAATGTAATGTTTAGCTTCTCTTGTATGTACAATGGTTATTAAGCTTGTATCACTAAATGTAAAGGGCCTTAAAAGCCCCCCGAAGAGATCCTTTATGTGGAAGGAGGACCTAGACTTTAAATGCAACATACTTTGTGCCCAAGAAACTCATATAGTAGCGCAAGAAAGTTACTGAATTCGCCACCCCAAATTTCTGATAATTATTCAATCACATTTTACCAAAAAAACGGAGGGGAGTTCTTTTAGCTTTCAGAGATACACTCGCATTCACCCCTATCTCGAAAATTGTAGATGAGGCGGGCAGATACATCATACAGGTATGCCTCATTAATAACGTCCATTACACTGTGGTGGCGTTATTGCCCCTAATTCCCATCAAATTAGCTTTCTGAACAAGCTCCTCAGGAAAATTGATAAAGTCAGACAGGGTCAACTTCTTCTCTGTGAAGATTTCAATTTAACTCCCGATCCAGACCTAGATTCCTCAGCCTCCTCCAGGCATAAACTTTAATCCCTCCAACGATAGATCTCTTCAGAGGAATTCTATGATATTTGGCGCATACAGCACCCACAGGAGAGGGACTACACCTTCTTCTGTTGCCCATCGGAACTACTCCCGCATAGATCTGTTTCTGCTCTCCAGATCATTACTTCCGAAAGTTTTAGAAACCTCCATAGGAGTGATAAAATGGTCAGATCACGCAGCATTTACTCTATCACTGCAAGAGACCCAATTCCTCCACCCACCACTCTCTCTGGCATAACAACACCTTTCTAGTGGCACATTATACAGAGCCGATAGCTGCATGGCAGGAGTATTTCCGACATAATATTGGGTCAGTGTCATCCCCCTTTTCGTTATGGTCGGCCCATAAAGCACTTATGAGAGGATTTTTTATTAAATTGGCTTCTGCGGCTAAAAAATGCAGGGATAAAAAGATCTCAGAGCTGTTGACCAAAAAAGAAGATCTTGAGAGGAGAAATAAGATTACCCCCCTATACTCAAACAACCCGAGAGACCTCAGGCTCCAATTTAACCTGTTACGGACACAGGGCGTACAGGTACGCCATGATGTCCTGGTACTTAATGCAAATTTTTCCCGATTTTTGGTAAATTTGGTATTTTTTTTATAAATAAAAATGAATTTTTTTGACTCCATTTTACAAGTGTCATGAAGTACAATATGTGATGAAAAAAACAAACAATCTCAGAATGGCCTGGATAAGTCAATGCATTTTAAAGTTATCACACATAAAGTGACACTGGTCAGATTTGCAAAAAATGGCCGGGTCCTTAAGGTGAAAATGAGCCCGGTCCTTAACCTCCTCAGCCCCCCTAGCTTAAACACCCTGAAAGACCAGGCCACTTTTTACACTTCTGACCTACACTACTTTCACGGTTTATTGCTCGGTCATGCAACTTACCACCCAAATGAATTTTACCTCCTTTTCTTCTCACTAATAGAGCTTTCATTTGGTGGTATTTCATTGCTGCTGACATTTTTACTTTTTTTGTTATTAATCGAAATTTAACGATTTTTTTTGCAAAAAAATGACATTTTTCACTTTCAGTTGTAAAATTTTGCAAAAAAAACGAGATCCATATATAAATTTTGCTCTAAATTTATTGTTCTACATGTCTTTGATAAAAAAAAAATGTTTGGGTAAAAAAAAAATGGTTTGGGTAAAAGTTATAGCGTTTACAAACTATGGTACAAAAATGTGAATTTCCGCTTTTTGAAGCAGCTCTGACTTTCTGAGCACCTGTCATGTTTCCTGAGGTTCTACAATGGCCAGACAGTACAAACACCCCACAAATGACCCCATTTCGGAAAGTACACACCCTAAGGTATTCGCTGATGGGCATAGTGAGTTCATAGAACTTTTTATTTTTTGTCACAAGTTAGCGGAAAATGATGATTTTTTTTTTTGATTTTTTTTTTCTTACAAAGTCTCATATTCCACTAACTTGTGACAAAAAATAAAAAGTTCTATGAATTCACTTTGCCCATCACGAAATACCTTGGGGTCTCTTCTTTCCAAAATGGGGTCACTTGTGGGGTAGTTATACTGCCCTTTCATTCTAGGGGCCCTAATGTGTGGTAAGGAGTTTGAAATCAAATTCTGTAAAAAATGACCAGTGAAATCCGAAAGGTGCTCTTTGGAATATGGGCCCCTTTGCCCACCTAGGCTGCAAAAAAGTGTCACACATCTGGTATCTCTGTATTCAGGAGAAGTTGAGGAATGTGTTTTGGGGTGTCTTTTTACATATACCCATGCTGGGTGAGATAAATATCTTGGTCAAATGCCAACTTTGTATAAAAAAAATGGGAAAAGTTGTCTTTTGCCAAGATATTTCTCTCACCCAGCATGGGTATATGTAAAATGACACCCCGAAAAACATTGCCCAACTTCTCCTGAGTACGGCAATACCATATGTGTGACACTTTTTTGCAGCCTAGGTGGGCAAAGGGGCCCATATTCCAAAGAGCACCTTTCGGATTTCACAGGTCATTTACCTACTTACCACACATTAGGGCCCCTGGAAAATGCCAGGGCAGTATAACTACCCCACAAGTGACCCCATTTTGGAAAGAAGACACCCCAAGGTATTCAATGAGGGGCATGGCGAGTTCCTAGAATTTTTTATTTTTTGTCACAAGTTAGTGGAAATTGATGATTTTTTTTTTTTCATACAAAGTCTCATATTCCACTAACTTGTGACAAAAAATAAAAACTTCCATGAACTCACTATGCCCATCAGCGAATACCTTGGGGTCTCTTCTTTCCAAAATGGGGTCACTTGTGGGGTAGTTATACTGCCCTGGCATTCTAGGGGCCCAAATGTGTGGTAAGGAGTTTGAAATCAAATTCTGTAAAAAATGACCTGTGAAATCCTAAAGGTGCTCTTTGGAATGTGGGCCCCTTTGCCCACCTAGGCTGCAAAAAAGTGTCACACATCTGGTATCTCCGTACTCAGGAGAAGTTGGGCAATGTGTTTTGGGGTGTCATTTTACATATACCCATGCTGGGTGAGAGAAATATCTTGGCAAAAGACAACTTTTCCCATTTTTTTATACAAAGTTGGCATTTGACCAAGATATTTCTCTCACCCAGCATGGGTATATGTAAAATGACACCCCAAAACACATTCCCCAACTTCTCCTGAGTACGGCGATACCAGATGTGTGACACTTTTTTGCAGCCTAGATGCGCAAAGGTGCCCAAATTCCTTTTAGGAGGGTATTTTTAGACATTTGGATACCAGACTTCTTCTCACGCTTTGGGGCCCCTAGAATGCCAGGGCAGTATAAATACCCCACAAGTGACCCCATTTTGGAAAGAAGACACCCCAAGGTATTCAATGAGGGGCATGGCGAGTTCATCGAAATTTTTTTTTTTTGGCACAAGTTAGCGGAAATTGATATTTTTTATTTTTTTCTCACAAAGTCTCCCGTTCCGCTAACTTGGGACAAAAATTTCAATCTTTCATGGACTCAATATGCCCCTCACGGAATACCTGGGGGTGTCTTCTTTCCGAAATGGGGTCACATGTGGGGTATTTATACTGCCCTGGCATTCTAGGGGCCCTAAAGCGTGAGAAGAAGTCTGGAATATAAATGTCTAAAAAATTTTACGCATTTGGATTCCGTGAGGGGTATGGTGAGTTCATGTGAGATTTTATTTTTTGACACAAGTTAGTGGAATATGAGACTTTGTAAGAAAAAAAAATAATAATTCCGCTAACTTGGGCCAAAAAAATGTCTGAATGGAGCCTTACAGAGGGGTGATCAATGACAGCGGGGTGATCAATGACAGGGGGGTGATCAATGACAGGGGGGTGATCAATGACAGGGGTGGTGATCAATGACAGGGGGGTGATCACCCCATATAGACTCTCTGATCACCCCCCTGTCATTGATCACGCCCCTGTAAGGCTCCATTCAGATGTCCGTATGTGTTTTGCGGATCCGATCCATGTATCCGTGGATCCGTAAAAATCATACGGACATCTGAAAGCAGCATGACAGGGGGGGGGGGGGGATCAATGACAGGGGGGTGATCAGGGAGTCTATATGGGGTGATCACCCCCCCTGGAAGGCTCCAGGGAGACGCCTGTATGTGTTTTGCGGATCCGATCCATCTATCAGTGGATCCGTAAAAATCATGCGGACATCTGAATGGAGCTTTACAGGGGGTTGATCAATGACAGGGGGGTAATCAATGACAGGGGGGTGATCAGGGAGTCTATATGGGGTGATCAGGGGCTAATAAGGGGTTAATAAGTGACGGGGGGGGTGTAGTGTAGTGGTGCTTGGTGCTACTTTACTGAGCTGCCTGTGTCCTCTGGTGGTCGATCCAAACAAAGGGGACCACCAGAGGACCAGGTAGCAGGTATATTAGACGCTGTTATCAAAACAGCGTCTAATATACCTGTTAGGGGTTAAAAAAAACACATCTCCAGCCTGCCAGCGAACGATCGCCGCTGGCAGGCTGGAGATCCACTCTCTTACCTTCCGTTCCTGTGAGCGCGCGCGCCTGTGTGCGCGCGTTCACAGGAAGTCTCGCGAGATGACACGTATATGCGTGACTCTGCGCAGCGCTGCCACCTCCGGAACGCGATCCTGCGTTAGGCGGTCCGGAGGTGGTTTTTTAAGGAGTTAAAGACTGCCTTCTATATAGATATGAGCGGAACTTACAAAAAGTCAAAGCTAGATATTACTCGCAAAATAACAAAGCTGGTAAACTGTTGGCTCAACGAGTAAAATCCCAAAGAACCAAATCCAGAATCCCTTATAAAAAGTCACCTTTAGACGGCTCTAAAGTCATGGATCCACAAGGCATAGATGATAGTTTCACGGACTATTACTCCTCTCTTTACAATCTGAGCCCGCCCACAAATCCTATTCCAAGCCCCTTCGGTGATATCAACGCTAAAGTTGAACACCTGGATGTTCGGGTTCGGCCGAACTTAAAAAAAAAAAGTTCGGGTACGGGACCCGAACTTGAACCCGAACCCCATTGAAGTCAATGGGGACACGAACTTTTGGCCACTAAAATGGCTCTAAAATAGCCCTGGAAATAGCTAGAGGGCTGCAAAAGGCAGCAAAATGTGCTTAAGAGCATGGCAACTGTTCTGCAAACAAACGTGGATAGGGAAATTAATTTAAAAAACCATATAAGACCTTCAAAAAAT
This sequence comes from Bufo bufo, assembly GCF_905171765.1. Classification (NCBI taxonomy): domain Eukaryota; kingdom Metazoa; phylum Chordata; class Amphibia; order Anura; family Bufonidae; genus Bufo; species Bufo bufo. The sequence goes on along the minus strand of NC_053392.1, from coordinate 5,883,211 downwards.
AAAAATTAGGAATGATGTAGGAGGAAGAGGTTGAGGAGGCGGTGAATGGGTGGATGTGGCGGTGTAGGCTCACATGGCGGTCTAGGTGGAAGCGGCGGCGAAGGAGGAATAGGTAGCCAACACAGATGTGTGTTATTTAGCATTTTTACATATGCAAAATATAGGGACATATAAAAAAAAAAAAGGAATAAGTGCACTTGAGTACAAGGATGGATGGTTGAGGCTGTTAGAACTGTGTATTCTGCACAAGGTACAGACAAGTCTTGTGGGATCCAGGCCTGGTTCATTTTAATGAAAGTGATCTTGTCCACGTTGGCTGTGGACAGGCGGCTGCGTCTGTCTGTAATGACGCCTCCTGCCGTGCTAAATACACGTTCAGAGAGTACACTGGCTGCAGGGCAGGCCAGCACCTCCAAGGTATACAGGGCAAGCTCTGGCCATGTGGACAATTTGGAGACCCAGAAGTTGAATGGGGCAGAACCATCAGTCAGTACGTGTAGTCGTGTGCACAGGTACTGTTCCACCATGTTGTTCAAATGCGGCTTCCTGCTAACACGCTCCATATCAGCAGTTGGGGTAGGTTGTTGCGGCGAGGTGACAAAGCTTTTCCACATGTCGGCCATGCCAACCCTGCCTTCTGAGGTGCTGGCGCTGACACAGCTGCGTTGGCGACCTCTTCCTCCTCCCCTGCCTTCGCCTTGTGCTTCCACTAGTCCCCCGGCGTCAGTCGGGAATGCTCTCAGGAGCGCGTCTACCAGCGTGCGCCTATAGTCGCGCATCTTCCGATCATGCTCCAGTGAGGGAATTAAGGACGGCACATTTGTAACGGGGATCCAGCAGGATGGCCACCCAGTAGTCAGCACACGTTAAAATGTGGGCAACTCTGCTGTCGTTGCGCAGGCACTGCAGCATGTAGTCGCTCATGTGTGCCAGGCTGCCCAGAGGTAAGGACAACCTGTCCTCTGTGGGCGGCGTATCGTCTGCGTCCTCCGTATCCCCCTAGCCACGCACCAGTGATGGGCCCGAGCTGCGTTGGATGCCACCCCGCTGTGAACATGCTTCATCCCCATCCTCCAGTAGTGGGCCCTGGCTGGCCAAATTTGTACCTGGCCTCTGCTGTTGCAAAAAACCTCCCTCTGAGCCACTTCTAAAAGACTGGCCTGAAAGTGTTAGAGATGACCCCTCTTCCTCCTCCTGGACCACATCCTCTTCCATCATCGCCCTAAGTGTTTTCTCAAGGAGACATAGAAGTGGGATAGTAACGCTGAGAACGGCGTTATCGGCACTGGCCATGTTGGTGGAGTACTCGAAACAGTGCAACAGGGCACACAGGTCTCGCATGGAGGCCCAGTCATTGGTGGTGAAGTGGTGCTGTTCCGCAGTGCGACTCACCCATGCGTGCTGCAGCTGAAACTCCACTATAGCCTGCTGCTGCTCGCACAGTCTCTCCAGCATGTGCAAGGTGGAGTTCCACCTGGTGGGTACGTCACATATGAGGCAGTGAGCAGGAAGGCCGAAGTTACGCTGTAGAGTAGACAGCCGAGCGGCGGCAGGATGAGAACGCCGGAAGCGCGCACAGACAGCCTGCACTTTATGCAGCAGCTCTGACATGTCGGGGTAGTTGTGAATGAATTTCTCCACCACCAAATTCAGCACATGCGCCAGGCAAGGGATGTGCGTCAAACCGGCTAGTCCCAAAGCTGCAACGAGATTTCGCCCATTATCGCACACCACCAGGCCGGACTTGAGGCTCACTGGCAGCAACCACTCGTCGGTCTGTTGTTCTATACCCCACCACAACTCCTGCGCGGTGTGGGGCCTGTCCCCCAAACACATCAGTTTCAGAACGGCCTTCTGACGTTTACCCCTGGCTGTGCTGAAGTTGGTGGTGAAGGTCTGTCGCTGACCGGATGAGGAGGTGGTAGAAGAGGAGGAGGAAGCCGAGTAGTAAGAGGAGGCAACGAATGATGACCTGCAATCCTGGGCGGCAGAAGGACGTGCGCCAAACAGCTCTCCGCCTGGGGCCCAGCCGCCACTACATTTACCCAGTGTGCAGTTAGGGAGATATAGCGTCCCTGGCCCTGCTTACTGGTCCACGTATCTGTGGTTAGGTGGACCTTGCCACAGATGGCGTTGCGCAGTGCACACTTGATTTTACCCGATACTTGGTTGTGCAGGGAGGGCACGGCTCTCCTGGAGAAGTAGTGGCGGCTGGGAACGACGTACTGTGGGACAGCAAGCCACATGAGCTGTTTGAAGCTGTCCGTCTCCACCAGCCTGAATGACAGCATTTCATAGGCCAGTAGTTTAGAAATGCTGGCATTCAGGGCCAGGGATCGAGGGTGTCTAGGTGGGAATTTACGCTTTCTCTCCAAGGTTTGTGAGATGGAGAGCTGAACGCTTCCGTGTGACATTGTGGAGATGCTTGGTGACGGAGGTGGTGGTGTTGGTGGTACATCCCATGTTTGCTGGGCGGCAGGTGCCAACATTCCTCCAGAGGCGGAGGAAGAGGCCGAGGCAGCAGCAGAAGAGGGAGCAGGAGGGGCCTGAGCACTTTCTTGGTTTTGAAGGCGCTTACTCCACTGCAGCCCGTGTCACGCATGTAGATGCCTGGTCATGCAGGTTGTGCTAAGGTTCAGAACGTTAATGCCTCGCTTCAGGCTCTGATGGCACAGCGTGCAAACTACTCGGGTCTTGTCGTCAGCACATTGTGTGAAGAAGTGCCATGCCAGGGAACTCCTTGAAGCTGCCTTTGGTGTGCTCGGTCCCTGGTGACGGTGGCCAGTAGCAGGCGAACTGTTTTGGCGACGGCTGCTCTGCTTTTGCACCCTGCTCCCTCTTTTGCTACGCTGTTGGCTCGGTCTCACCACTGCCTCTTCCTCCGAACTCTGAAAATCAGTGGCACGACCTTCATTCCATGTGGGGTCTAGGACCTCATCGTCCCCTGCATCGTCTTCCACCCAGTCTGCCTCCCTGACCTCCTTTTCGGTCTGCAGCAGTTGGCACCTGTGTTTCGTCATCATCAGAGACGTGCTGAGGTGGTATTCCCATGTCCTCATCAGGAAACATAAGTGTTTGTGCGTCAGTGCATTCTATGTCTTCCACCCCTGGGGAAGGGCTAGGTGGATGCCCTTGGGAAACCCTGCCAGCAGAGACTTGAGGCTCAGACATGTTCCCTGATATGCACGGGGGTGATGTGACAGACTGATGGGCATGGGTTTCAGGCGCCACCTGTGCGCTTTCTGCAGAAGACTGGGTGGGAGTTGCTGTATCCACTGTTGGCCACCCAATCGACTAGCGCCTGTACTTGCTCAGGCCTTACCATCCTTAGAACGGCATTAGGCCCGACCAAATATCACTGTAGATTCTGGCGGCTACTGGGACCTGAGGTAGTAGGTTCAGTAGGACGTGTAGCTGTGGCAGAGCGGCCACGTCCTCTTCCTGCACCAGAGGCTCCACCAACACCACGACCGCGTCCCTTATTAGATGTTTGCCTCATAGTTAACGTTCACAAAGCAAAGTAAAAAGTGGTTAAGTCTGTTAAAAATAATTAAGCGCCAATAAAAACCCTACGGTATTGCACTCAATTCTTTTTTTTTTTAACTCTATATGACAGCGGTATTTGTGGCCTAAATTTCACAGTAACTTATGCACATCTAATTCCAGATGTGCAGTATATCAGAGGGTTTTTAACCCCAGTAAGCACAAAGCCGTATTTGTGGCCTAAATTTCACAGTCACTTATGTACGTATAATCCTAGATGTGCACTATATGAAACAGATGTTTTTTTTTCACCCCAGTATGCCTCAGTAAGCAAAAAGCCGTATTTGTGGCCTAATACGCATAGCGCTTCCTGCTCTGCATACACAGCGCTCGGTGAGCGCTGTGTATGCAGCGATCCAGAAGGCAGGGACACCTGGGAACTGTCCCTGCCTTCTCTCTGGGTTGCCCTGCTGTCACTGACAGCGGGCAACCCGATCAGCAGCTGCACGATTAGCGTGCAGCTGCACTTTCTGAACGGACGTTTTAAAACGTGCGTTCAGAAATAGAGATCCACCCATAGGACGTTTATATCCTATGGGCAGACGGAAAGTGGTTAACCCCAGTGTCTCAAAGCAGTATTTCTGGACTTGCAGATATCCTGTGCTGGTGCACTATCGTTGCATAAAATGGCTGCTTATTATTTATTGATATTGACTAACTGAAGGGGAACAAAAAGTTCGTTTTCAGTAGTAGTTGGCTCAGGGCAGGCTTAAAACAATTGTGCACTGCACCCACAAAACACATTTGCTGTAGATCGCTGAGTAAAGAAGCAATTCTTCATAAGATTTCTCCCTGATCTCTCCCTCACAGCAGCTGCAGCCTATCCCTACACTAATCCGAGCAGAGTGACGGGCGGCGCTACGTGACTCCAGCTTAAATAGAGGCTGGGTCACATGCTGCAGTTGGCCAATCACAGCCATGCCAATAGTAGGCATGGCTGTGATTGCCTCTTGGGGCAAGTAGTATGACGCTTGTTGATTTGCTGCTTTGCAGCCTTTCAAAAAGCGCCATAAAAAAAAAAAACAACGCCGAACCCGAACTTTTACGTAAATGTTCGGGTTCGGGTCCGGGTGCCGAAAAACCTAAAGTTCGGTACGAACCCAAACTTTACAGTTTGGGTTCCCTCAACTCTAATCAAGGCCTTTCTGAATAGCCTCCACCTCCCGACAGTTCCCGCAGAACAAGCAGAATTATTGGGGACTCCACTCACTGAAACAGAACTTCAAAAGGTCATAACCTTCCTTCCAATTCACAAAGCCCCTGGGCCTGATGGACTATCAAATTGTTATTAAAAATCCTTCTTCCTTACTTACGCGAGGCCCTCCAGATGGGATTCGAAATGGGTATCTTCCCAGCAGAAATGCTCTCCGCAGTCATAGTGATCATCCCAAAACAAGGTAAATCCCCTGACTCTCCACAAAACTTCAGACCTAGCTCTTTACTAAACACCAAAATAAAAATGTATGCTAAAGCCCTGGCTAACCGCTTAGCACCCATTCTACCGTCCTTGATTAACTGACCAATCAGGCTTCATCCAAGGTAGACAAATTATAGGGAAGACTAGAAGAGTCATGAATATTGTAGACTACATCGAGAGGTCAGGTCTTGGTGACCCTTTATGCCGAAAAGGCATTTGACCGCATTAATTGGTCTTTCGCATTCTCTGTGCTCCAGATAATGGGACTCTGTGGCCCTTTCCTGGGGGCAGTGAAAGCCTTATATAGCAACCCCTCGGCCCTTGAATATGTCAATGATACCTTGTCCTCCTCATTTACAATTACTAATCTACAGGGTTGCCCCCTTTTCCCCCTCATATTTATCATGTCCATCGAACCTCTAGCACAAGCTATCCGCCTCTCCGACCAAATAAAAGGGATAGCCATAGGCGGAGGAACCCACAAACTCTCTCTATATGCAGACAATGTCATACTCTCAGCTCCCCAGATCAATTATTACCTACAGTAATAGAGATTATTCGCCAATTTGGAGAACGCTCCTATTACAAAGTCAATGAGCAGAAATCCCAAGCCCTCCCCATTAATATAAAGACCTCTTCCCTGTTAAAATTACAATCCAGTTTCAACCTAGACTGGCAAATTGAACAGGTCCAATATCTAAGCACAAAGGTCACCAAAACAACCAAACAACTATATTGTGCCAATTACTAAAAGAGGTGGAAACAGATCTCGCCCAATACAGCAAACAAGAAATATCCTGGGTGGGCCGCATAGCGACCTTCCAGATGTTAACTCTCCCTAAGATATTATACAAGTTCAGAACAGTTCCTACCCTGATACCGCAGGCCTTTTTTAGTTGCATTAACAGATTATTAAATAAGTTCATTTGAACTCCCAAGAGACCTCGGATTGCACTTAAACTACTGACGAAGCATAGAAAGGCGGGCGGTCCAGGGCTCCCTAACATATATGATTACAACTTTGCCACCCACATGAGCTTTATGAAAGAATGGTGGAAAGGAGATGTGCAACAACACTGGCTCCACATAGAATCAGTTGTTTCTCCAGGCCATAATTTAGAGGCTCTGCTCATTGCCACTCTGGATCATACACTCCCACTTGGAGTCCTCCCGAGCTTTCTTCGTATTTCGACATCACTGCGGAGAATCCACTCCAAAACTTCCAAATCAAGCTTTCCCTCCACTCATATGCTCCATTGGAGACACTTACTTTCTTTATTCCTGGCTTAGAGGTTGCTAACTGGGTAAATAGGGGTCTCGCTCAGGTATCACAACTTTTTGATTCCTCCCAACTTAAGCAATTCCCTTCTATACATGAACAATACCAAATACCTCACGAGGATTTTTACATGTATCTTAGAATGAGACATTTCTTTCAAAACAGCGACTCCCTTATGGTAGTGACATGCAAAGAGATTCTAGATCTTTGGAATACCAAAAGGCCCCTCGCCAAATAGCTTAAGGCATATTTATGATATGCTTGAATCCAAACACAAATTTGCCAAGTCAACCCCCTTCCTCTCATGGGAAAAGGAATTAGGTAAAACATTCTCAGATCTTAGCTGGACATCCTCACTCTTTCATTTCCGCATCAATTACCTGTGTCTCCCACTATGAAGCAGCTATCAAGACGATGCTCAGATGGTATCTCATCCTGGATAGATTGAGCCATATTTACCCGGGCACTTCCGACCTATGTTGGAAAGGCTGCGGGTAGAGAGGATCCCTCCTACACACCCTCTGGTCATGCCCCAAGCTCCAAAACATCTGGGACGATAGCTTTACTCTCTCACTGGAGTCCAGACCAGTCCATCCCCAGAATTGGCTTTATTATTTCATGACATATCAAACTTCCCGATTAAAGCACGCATAGTTATGGCTCACATTCTGTTGTCATCGAGCTAGTCATAACGAGGTACTGGAAACCCTCAACAGTCCCCCGATTAGGAGAGGTGGTTGACTTGGTAAATACTTCTTGTGCATACAAAAAAATGATTGCCTATATGAACCATACTTATTCACGCTTTGAGACCTCTTGGAGATCTTGGCTAACGTCTACTTATGCAGTAATACCTAGCCAATGAAGCTCTTGATATTTTCCAACAACTCGAGATCGCTGAGAATTCCTAGTTTGAAGGTTTTATTCTTTTACGTTTCTCTTCCATGAAACAAGTTGGTTGTAGTTTATAAATCGTAAATAGAACTACTATTATTGGTATCTCATTAACGTAGAAAAACTTTTGCACATGTACTTGATGTATATTAAGCGATGCACAATACTACTAAGATGTTTTACGGACTTTGTGTAATGTTTTGATTACTTCAAAAACCCAATAAAAAAAACTATTGTCTTAAAAAAATGCACCACTTCCAAAAACCTGCAAGTTTTGCAGATATTGTGTCCACACTTATGAGAACCAGTCACACTAAGTATGTGCAATATTTTATTTTTTTGCTGTCCCAATGTTGGGGCCTTTTTAGGCACAAGAAGAGGAAGGAGAGGCGTACTGACGGACATAACATCCCACCATCGCTCACCTACTAACACTTCAGGAGTGACTCTCCCACCATGCTCAGGTTTCCAATTCCATCTGTTTTCAGTAAGGTTTGGTAACCACAGGGGCCGGCGCTCACCCCATAGTGAGAGGTGCATGCTGGGAGTCTCAGACTGGACATTATGTAAAGATGGCATTTATTAGTGTAACCCCGGCTGTGACTAAGACGTTATGATCGAAACGCGTAAGAAAAGATATTGAAGATGGATCTGTGTTGATGGTGTGAAATAAAGTACAGGAGATGTGACGCCGCTCACAGGAGAGCTTTGCCATAGACAGCAGCAGCGGTGAACAGGAAGGGAGACGGCATGTGCGCAGTGCACGCGCCTTCCCTTCATACAGCTGATTGGCGAGGGTGCCAAGCGTTGGACCACCGCTGATCTGATATTTATAGTAAAAGCCTGGAGAACCCCTTTAACCCAAACCCCCAACAAAAGCCTTAAATGCATCCCATGCTATTTATCTGGAGCGGAGGAAACATTAAACCTGAAAACCTCTTAAACCCAATGACCGCCAATATGCCTTTTTATGGTGGTCTAGTCAAAGAGCTACACGGGTCTCCCCGCGAACACTCTGGGGGCTTGGCAGACTCGAAAACGATAGGGCCCGATATTGAAAATGGAGAATCGGCACGTGATACTAAGCATCTTTCATTACTATTGTGCCCATCACACAGTCTTTGAAACGATACTTGATTGTGGATTGGATGGACTCCATCCTGAACTTCCTTACACGCCAGGTACGGATTCATCTCCCTGAGGTTTCTAATCATATAAAAGTAACCATAAGTTTTCAGAACTTTCCAATAGAGAAAAGACCTCCTTGTTTACTGCAGAAGCACTTTCTGAATTTGCATGTAAATCTGAGATTTTTTATTTTTCTGGGGCAGGGACTGAAGGTGGTAACCATGCTTTACTTTGCTTCTCATCTAACAGCTTGCCAAAATGTTTTCACAAGCCTAGGGAAAAAAGCAGAGTGCCCCTTTTTCTCAGGCCCGGTGATCCTGCGTCTTTGTTGATTAGACTTTTTTTTAAGTTTGACTGGCTCCTACAAAGAAATCCCCCAGTTATCATCAGAGTATCCCTGTCCAGGGGCAGATTGGCCATAGAGCCTACAGGGAAATTTCCCGGTGGGCCGAGGCCCCAGGGTGCCACTCAAGTTCTCCTCTCTGCTGCTGACCGGGTATATAATGAGGTCTCAACAGTAATTAATGCTGTGAGAATCAGGTACTCTGGTACCCAGCCAGCGACCGCACATGGCCTCCTGAATTCATCTGCTATGGCCCGCACCCCACCTCCTAAGCCCCCTGCTCCATAGATGACTGGAGGAGGAGGGCAGAAGATGGTAGCTATTGATGGCCACTGGGATTTCCATTTTTTCGATACTGGGCTGCGCTGCTGCACAGTCTAGTATCTCTGAACATGAGCACAGTCAGCACACTGCTCTCAGCGCGCTCATGTTCCCTCAGCAGCACGGGGAGAAGGAAGCTGTCCTCCCTTCCCCCTGTGCTACCGCTGCCACCAATGAGAAGAGAGGGGCGGGCGCACTGCGCCACCAATGATACACGACTTTTCCTACACAGAGCGGCGCCCAGCGATGTCCCAGCACTCACTATTATTCCTGGGCACCGCTCCGTTCGCCTGCTGTGCCCCATTACTGTCTCCTCTCCTGCTCCACATGCTGATTACTATCGGAGGGATGGGGGGGAAACATCAGCTTCTTGTGGGCGTTCCTTCTTCCTGCGCTGCGATTGGACAGCACTACAGCCAGGGAGAAGGAACGCCCACTAGTGAAGCTGATGTCTCCTCCCCATCGCTCCGATAATAATTAGCATGATATGGAGCAGGAGAGGAGACAGTAATGGGGCACAGCAGGCGAACGGAGCGGCGCCCAGGAATAATGGTGAGTGCTGGGACATCGCTGGGAGCCGCTCTGTGTAGCCTAATACTGAAAGAATGGACCCACGTCTTTAACACATAATACAGGAGGGTTAACTGCCGCTGATCTGCCAGTACCCGCCTCCTGTATTAAGGGGTAATTATCATTGGTGGTGCAGTGTGACCCCCCTCAACCCCCCATCCCATTAAAATCATTGGTGGCACAGTGCGCCGGCCCCTGTCAACCCCCCAGTATTAAAATCGTTGGTGGCAGTGGCCACAAGGTCCTCTCCCCTCCCCCTCATTGGTGGTGCAGTGGCAGCTTCTGATCGGAGCCCCAGCAGTGTAATCCTGGGGCTCCGATCGGTTACCATGGCAGCCAGGACGCTACTGAAGCCCTGGCTGCCATGGTAACATCCCTGATGCTGTGTGCACAGAGCACAGGGCAGCAGGGACAGTGTGAAGTCCTATTCACCCTGATAGAGCTCTATCAGAGTGAATAGGACAAGGGATGAAAGATCCCAGGTTCTGGCCCCTAAGGGGGGAAATAGTTATTAAATAAAAAGTGTAAAAAATAAAAAAAAAAAGGAAAAAAATATAAAACACCAAAATATTAAGTATGAATCACCCCCGTTTCCCAATTTCACATATAAAATGTATAAATAATAAACATATTACATATCGCCACGTCAGAAAAGTCCAAACTATTAAAGTATAAAAAAAAATCTATGCGGTGAACGCCGGAACAGAAAAAAATAAATAAAAACTGCGCGATTCGCAATTTTTTAAAATGCGGAATGCACGTGGCTTTTTTGGTTTATTTTTTTCGCGTGGTATCAAATGGTATCGAGTATCGCAATACTTTTTCATGGTATCGAAACAGAATCAAAAAATTGGTATCGCAACAACTCTACTACATTGTGTTATTTGGTTCTGCTGGGAAGGTATTTTGCACTATGGTATTGTTGATCCCGTCTACTCGTGTTGCTCCGTCTTCTGTTCATTTGGACCTGCCTACAACATGGGGCCACTTTTAGTTTTTTTTCCAGTGCCACTTTAAGTTCCCAGTCCGACCTTGTCCTTGTCTTCTGAAGAACAGTTCATAGTCAGAAGAGGAAGTGGAGTTCCTCATCAGAGGAGGCAAAGTCGGATACAGTAATAGAAGCTGCCAACTTCCCAGATAATGTGGAAGATTCTATCAAAAGCTTTAAAAGAAGTAGATACTTCCATCCTAATCACGTCTAATGTTCTCACTGAGAGATGGGGATTCTTCCTCCATAACCTTATCCACTCACTGCTTATACAATGGTGTAAGCCATGCGGGGGCAGGTTTCTTGAGGAACACTCTCTCCCCTTGGTCTTAGCTCTACAACAAAATAAGAGCATTTCAGGTAACCCATCAAGTATATAAACCACAGGGTATAACTCCCCTTTTAAACTTCAGCTCGCTCAGCCCTCTCCTCATACATATCATATCCTACAACAACCCTAAACATCCAGCCAGTGCTACAATGGAAGGGTTTAGTCTTGTCTGTGACAAGACTTGAGAATTGCTGTTCACAGACGTTTCTGCAGAGAAACCTCACACAGACTTGTACTTTGTGTTGGTCGATCACATAAAAATACATTTAAAGACTATGTATGGGGACAATTTTTTTATGATTACATTTTACTCATTTGGGGCTAAAATCATTTTTTCAATTGGTCTTTAGTAAAAATATTGAGCCGTTCTGTCACAAAGGGTTAACTGTTTTTCTAGCTGTGTGACTGGTACTTGTGCTGGTCATCTAATAATCCAGATCTCTAAATTACTAAGGCCTGTATTACACCAATAGATTATTTGACCCGATATCTGTCCAATGAGACCAATAGTTGGTGTGTATAACAAAAGATCTGTGTGTGTAATAGGCCATCTAACCAATGAATGGTCAGATAATCTGTTGGTGCAATACAGGCCTTAGAGGCTATCAGTAAGATAAGAACTGATCGATAATGAGTGTCTATAATGTCAGAGATAAGGAGCCAGTCACCTCCCTGCCTGACGGAGCAGAGAGAAAATTCATATCCTGCCAGTAGAGCATCTCAGCTCTGTACAGAGAAAAGGACTCCAAATTTAAAATAAACCAATTGAAAATTATTTTTTTTTAGCTCAAGTACAATATGCCCCCAAAGGTGTCCATAGCCTTTAAGTTTCTGGGTATAACATAAAAAATGTGACAATCTGATCATTCATAATAACAGCCATTACTACAAGTCTCCAGCCTTTATAGTGTAGAAGTAATGTCACCTATAACACCCAGCATCTGAAGACACCTACCTGAGGTATAACAGCCATTACTACAAGTCTCCAGCCTTTATAGTGTAGAAGTAATGTCATCTATAACACCCGGCATCTGATGTCACCTACCTGAGGTATAACAGCCATTACTACATGTCTCCAGCCTTTATAGTGTAGAAGTAATGTCATCTATAACACCTGGCATCTGATGACACCTACCTGAGGTATAACAGCCATTACTACATGTCTCCAGCCTTTATAGTGTAGAAATAATGTCATCTATAACACCCGGCATCTGATGTCACCTACCTGAGGTATAACAGCCATTACTACATGTCTCCAGCCTTTATAGTGTAGAAGTAATGTCATCTATAACACCCGGCATCTGATGACACCTACCTGAGGTATAACAGCCATTACTACATGTCTCCAGCCTTTATAGTGTAGAAGTAATGTCATCTATAACACCCGGCATCTGATGTCACCTACCTGAGGTATAACAGCCATTACTACATGTCTCCAGCCTTTATAGTGTAGTAGTAATATCATCTATAACACCCGGCATCTGATGTCACCTACCTGAGGTATAACAGCCATTACTACATGTCTCCAGCCTTTATAGTGTAGAAGTAATGTCATCTATAACACCCGGCATCTGATGACACCTACCTGAGGTATAACAGCCATTACTACAAGTCTCCAGCCTTTATAGTGTAGAAGTAATGTCACCTATAACACCCAGCATCTGAAGACACCTACCTGAGGTATAACAGCCATTACTACATGTCTCCAGCCTTTATAGTGTAGAAGTAATGTCATCTATAACACCCGGCATCTGATGTCACCTACCTGAGGTATAACAGCCATTACTACATGTCTCCAGCCTTTATAGTGTAGAAGTAATGTCATCTATAACACCTGGCATCTGATGACACCTACCTGAGGTATAACAGCCATTACTACATGTCTCCAGCCTTTATAGTGTAGAAATAATGTCATCTATAACACCCGGCATCTGATGTCACCTACCTGAGGTATAACAGCCATTACTACATGTCTCCAGCCTTTATAGTGTAGAAGTAATGTCATCTATAACACCCGGCATCTGATGACACCTACCTGAGGTATAACAGCCATTACTACATGTCTCCAGCCTTTATAGTGTAGAAGTAATGTCATCTATAACACCCGGCATCTGATGTCACCTACCTGAGGTATAACAGCCATTACTACATGTCTCCAGCCTTTATAGTGTAGTAGTAATGTCATCTATAACACCCGGCATCTGATGTCACCTACCTGAGGTATAACAGCCATTACTACATGTCTCCAGCCTTTATAGTGTAGAAGTAATGTCATCTATAACACCCGGCATCTGATGACACCTACCTGAGGTATAACAGCCATTACTACATGTCTCCAGCCTTTATACTGTAGAAGTAATGTCATCTATAACACCCGGCATCTGATGTCACCTACCTGAGGTATAACAGCCATTACTACATGTCTCCAGCCTTTATAGTGTAGAAGTAATGTCATCTATAACACCCGGCATCTGATGACACCTACCTGAGGTATAACAGCCATTACTACATGTCTCCAGCCTTTATACTGTAGAAGTAATGTCATCTATAACACCCGGCATCTGATGTCACCTACCTGAGGTATAACAGTCATTACTACATGTCTCCAGCCTTTATAGTGTAGTAGTAATGTCATCTATAACACCCGGCATCTGATGTCACCTACCTGAGGTATAACAGTCATTACTACATGTCTCCAGCCTTTATAGTGTAGTAGTAATGTCATCTATAACACCCGGCATCTGATGTCACCTACCTGAGGTATAACAGCGATTACTACATGTCTCCAGCCTTTATAGTGTAGAAGTAATGTCATCTATAACACCCGGCATCTGATGACACCTACCTGAGGTATAACAGCCATTACTACATGTCTCCAGCCTTTATAGTGTAGAAGTAATGTCATCTATAACACCCGGCATCTGATGTCACCTACCTGAGGTATAACAGACATTACTACATGTCTCTAGCCTTTATGGTTCAATTTGTGTTTATTGAAAACCATAGTAAACAATAGATATATCGAATCACAAGTTGATTGCATTTTCGAGTACAATATTTTCGTACATACATGAATCAATAAATCATCAATCTAAAGATGGATGGTGGAAGGGGGGAGACAAGACAGGAAGACAGACAGGAGAAACAGGAAAGGAGGGGGGTGGAAGGGGGTGTACTAGTAGTCCAGACAAGAGTTCAAAGCAGTAGAACTAATATGAGTACATTAAGTAAAGGTACCTGAGGTCAACCAACCTGAGAAATCAGCCGATGCCCGGAACTGGTACCAGGATTCGCATTGTCTAGAGTGTGTAGCGCCAGTTCCCTGGTCCTCAGCACCCAACTCCTCCAGTCGTGCAAGACAATCTAGAGCCTTTACCCATGTAACTCTAAGAAGGCTTTCTGTTGAGAGCCATGCCCGAGGTATGATTTGGCGCATTGCTATAATATAGAATCTAAGAATGCATTTTTTAACCAAATTTGTTCTACCTGGGTAAGCTGAAAGGAGAGCTAACTGGGGAGATGGAGGGGTATGGGTCAAATAGAGATGATCATGGAGTGAGAATATATCTCGCCATAAGGGGGCAACCCCTGGACAATCCCACCAAATGTGTAACATGGTGCCTCTAGAGCTCAGGCACCTCCAGCATGTGTCCGGTACGGAGGGGTAAAACTGGTGAAGCTTAACCGGGGTCCTATACCATCCAGACCAGATCTTATAATTGAGTTCCTGTATCTTACAGGATATCGAGGACTTATGAGTGAATAATAGAGATCTCCTCCACTGGTCATGTGGGAGGGAGCATCCCAGATCATTCTCCCCGGATTGTATAATTTTCTTAACCGGAGCAGGGAACTCCTTCGTATCATCCCCGATCTCTCCCGAATTCAGTATGGCATATATGAGAGATATAGGATGCCCAGGCGCAGAGGTAGCTAGACATATTTTCTCAAATTCGGATAAGGAGGATTGGAGTTGCGGACCGGGTGCCAGAGATCTAGTGAAATTGCGTAATTGGAGATAATGAAACCAACGTCCGGGTGAATCGGGAATGAGGTGCCCCATGTCTTTAAGATCCATTATCCCCCTGGCGGAATGTATGTCCTTGACCCTGACCTGGGGCTTGGTTTGTGACCCGAAAGATGGTAGGGCCGAAAGCGTGGATGGTAGTGATGGATGTCCAGATAGGTTTGTGAGTGGACCAGGAATCGTGGCTAGCTAACCTTAGAACAAAACTCAATCCAGATATCCACTATGGAGGATAGGAAAGGCGAGAGTCGTTGGATGGGTGTTTGGATCAAGGTGATTTTCTGGAACCAGAAGACGCCTGGAATTAGGCCTGGGGCCAGGGCATGTTCTAATTCGACCCATAGTTTCCTGTCAAGATTGTGTGTGAGATCAATTATGCAGTTGGCGATCGCCGCTCTGTAATATGATAGGAAGTTGGGTAAACCAGTGCCTCCTTGGCTCTTTGATCTAGTCATTAGGTTGTAGTTCAGTCTGGCCCTGGACCTACCCCATACAAAACGAGAAGCTAGTCTCCTGAGTCGAGTGAAATAAGAAAAGGGAACCCGACAAGGGATCGTCTGAAATAGATAGAGGAGCCTGGGCAGGACGTCCATTTTCAAGGTATTTATTCTACCAAAACAGGAGACGTTTAAGGTCGACCAGGATCGAAGGCTATTTTCGATGGTATGGAGTAAGGGTAGATAGTTGAGCTTGAACAAGTGGGAAGGATCTGGTGATATGAATGTTCCCAGGTGTTTAAGTGTATTTGGGGACCATTTAAACGAGAATGAATCCTTGAGGGTGGCGACATCTCTGGGTGGGAGGGTGATATTTAGAAGTTCAGATTTTTGAATATTAACTTTAAAGTTGGACAATGATCCAAAAATCTGAAATTCCTTCAGCACCGAAGGGAGTCCAATTCTAGGTGATGATAGGTATAACAAGAGGTCTTCGGCAAACAATGAGAGTTTATGTTCTTCATCGCCAATATGAAGACCTTTAATCGAGTCGTTGGCTCGCAGAGCGTTAGCTAGGGATTCCATAACTAATATGTAGAGAAACGGGGAGAGGGGACACCCCTGGCGTGTTCCGTTTGAGATAGGAAAGGGGTCCGACAGTGTACCGTTGACACGTACCCAGGCAGTGGGACCGGTGTATAATGCCATGATTCTATGTATCATTTTGGAACCCAAGCCAATATGAGTTAAGGTTCTCTCCAGAAAGTGCCAACTGACCCTGTCGAAGGCCTTTTCTGCATCAACCGAAAGCAAGCATAAAGGGATCTTAAGTTGTTTAGCTTTAGAGATCAGGCTTATAGATTTAATGGTGTTGTCGCGGGCCTCTCTTCCTGGGACGAAGCCCACCTGCTCTCTATGAATACAGTTTGGTATGTGGGGGTGCAATCTTAAAGCTAATATTTTAGCAAATATTTTTAAGTCTATGTTGAGGAGGGAAATGGGTCTATAGTTTGAGCAGAGGGAATGGTCTTTGTCCGGTTTGGGGATAACTGTGATGTGAGCCTGAAGGGATTGAGATGGGAAAAGACATGTATCAGAATATGAATTGAATGCTTCTAGGAGTAGGGGGGTCAGGTCGTCTTTAAAGTATTTGTAAAAACGTGCGGTCAGTCCATTTGGGCCGGGACTCTTCCCGTTTTTGAGATCTTTAATGACTGACAGGAGTTACGGGGAGGAGAAATCATCCTCCATGCCAGAAGACGCATCATCTGGGAGACGTGGGGGCCCAAATTGAGATAGGTAATTTTGTGCGTCGGGAGACGATGATCTAAGAGAAGTTGTGTGAATTTGGTCTAGATTATATAGGTTGGAGTAGTATGTCTGAAATTCATGTGCGATTTCAAGTGGAGCATGAATCCTACCTTTCGAACCCACATTTAACGAGGGAATATGTGTGAGAGGGGCACGTGGGTGTAAGGCTTTCGCCAGCCATTTACCACACTTATCCCCAAACTCATAGTAACCGCGTTTGACTTTGTCTCTGAGACAAAGGGATTTTTGGTCAAGTATTTTTAGGATCTGCTGTCGGATGGAGGAGAGTTCGGCTTGAAGGGAGTCTGAAGAAGAGGTTTTGTTTATGGCCTCTTTAGCATCTAGTTCCGTAAGGAGTGTAGATAGCTTGTGAGTCCTTTCTTTTTTGAGCCGAGCCCCATGTGACAAGAAGACACCCCTGACGATACATTTAAGTGCTTCCCATTAGGCAGTGTTATCCGATCTATGATCAGTGACGAAGTCTGCAATGGTTTTCTTCACATCCGCAGCACAGACGGTGTCGTTCAAGAGATTGTCATTTAATCTCCAGGTGAACGTGCGAGAGAGTGTGTGGATTGGGGATAGTAGTCCGAATACTGGTGCATGATCTGACCATATCATGGAATCGATTGAGCATCGAGGATCGAGGTCCAGGAAGCTCTGCGATACAAAGAGATGGTCCAATCTGCTGTATGTGTTGTAAGCAGAGGAATAGAAGTGTCTCTAGCCTTTATAGTGTAGAAGAAATGTCATCTGTAACACCCGGCATCTGATGACACCTACCTGAGGTATAACAGCCATTACTACATATCTTTGGTGCCTTTACTAGTATAAAACCATTAGACTGCAATTTCAAGACTCAAAGCTGGGTCACTGCCCGGAGTGCTCCTTTACTGCAGCTCTAAGGTGGAGCCTCACCTGAAGAAACCTCCCAATTCCCTTCCTCCTTTCATTATTCCATACCTGTGGTCATATGAACTGGAATATCCTCCTCCACCTCACTCTTACACGGGGGATCGCCCATCATCCGCTCTTCTTCATGCTTCAATTTAATATCAGTCAGATCTTCCCCCTGATTTGTCATCTGTAACAATTCAGGACAATACAGCAGACAGGTGGGAAATCTAACAGATCCACATAAGAGACCCCCACCATCTATGACCCCTCTATGACTGCAGGACCCCCCTATATAGATGTGTATAGGGCTCAGCTCCATCTACCTGATGGTTCTCTGGGAGCTTCTCCTCTGGACATTCCTGGGAATACAGAGGACGGGGACATCTCTCGGGGGGATTTCTTTCTAGGAGTCCATCTGTAGGAAACACACAAGGACAGAAGAGATTATTACATGTGATGATGAGATGATGGGAGTAGTATCCAGGTGACCCATGACAGCCCCCCTCCTTACCCTGCTGATCGCCCCATAAATCCGTCTCCATTCCTTCTTCATCTTTAACCTCAGCCTTAATATTCATCAGATTTTCATCCTAAAGAAGAGAAATGTAAAATGATCTTTGGTTCAGTCCCTTTCTGGTCAGATTCTGGGGAGACTTCAGCTCCATCTACCTGATGGTTCTCTGGGAGCTTCTCATCTGGACAGTCCTGGGAATACAGAGGACGGGGACATCTCTCGGGGGGACTTCTCCTCCTGGAGTCAGAACCTATAGGAGATAACACACAGACTGAATACAATACTGAGCGCTGAAATGCATCAGAGGAGAGCAGGAACCTGTGGGTGGATTAGGGTGGAGTTCACCCCGCTGCCCTCCGAGTGTCCTGATGACTGGGGTGTGGCAGTCAGCAGCCTGGAAGTCTATGGGCAACCGGCAGAAGTTTGTGAGGCACAGATTCACCAGCCTTTTATGGTTTCCAGGGGAATTTCTGACCCTTCAGCTTTCTGCTTCTAATGGAAAAGAAAAATCCTTGGAAAGTGTGATCCCTATATATAGTAATGTCATCTATAACACCCGGCATCTGATGACACCTACCTGAGGTATAACAGCCATTACTACATGTCTCCGGCCTTTATAGTGTAGAAGTAATGTCATCTATAACACCCGGCATCTGATGACACCTACCCGAGGAATAGCAGCCATTACTACATGTATCCAGCCTTTATAGTGTAGAAGTAATGTCATCTATAACACCCGGCATCTGATGAGACCTACCTGAGGTATAACAGCCATTACTACATGTCTCCAGCCTTTATAGTGTAGAAGTAATGTCATCTATAACACCCGGCATCTGATGACACCTACCCGAGGAATAGCAGCCATTACTACATGTATCCAGCCTTTATAGTGTAGTAGTAATAATGTCATCTATAACACCCGGCATCTGATGACACCTACCTGAGGTATAACAGCCATTACTACATGTCTCCAGCCTTTATAGTGTAGTAGTAATGTCATCTATAACACCCGGCATCTGATGTCACCTATCTGAGGTATAACAGCCATTACTACATGTCTCCAGCCTTTATAGTGTAGAAGTAATGTCATCTATAACACCTGGCATCTGATGAGACCTACCTGAGGTATAACAGCCATTACTACATGTCTCCAGCCTTTATAGTGTAGAAGTAATGTCATCTATAACACCCGGTATCTGATGACACTTACCTGAGGTATAACAGCCATTACTACATGTCTCCAGCCTTTATAGTGTAGTAGTAATGTCATCTATAACACCCGGCATCGGATGACACCTACCTGGGGTATAACAGACATTACTACATGTCTCCGGCCTTTATAGTGTAGAAGTAATGTCATCTATAACACCCGGCATCTGATGACACCTACCTGAGGTATAACAGCTATTACAACATGTCTCCAGTCTTTATAGTGTAGAAGTAATGTCATCTATAACACCCGGCATCTGATGTCACCTACCTGAGGTATAACATCCATTACTACATGTCTCCAGCCTTTATAGTGTAGAAGTAATGTCATCTATAACACCCGGCATCTGATGTCACCTACCTGAGGTATAACAGCTATTACTACATGTCTCCAGTCTTTATAGTGTAGAAGTAATGTCATCTATAACACCCGACATCTGATGTCACCTACCTGAGGTATAACAGCCATTACTACATGTCTCCAGCCTTTATAGTGTAGAAGTAATGTAATCTATAACACCCAGTATCTGATGACACCTACCTGAGGTATAAGCCATTACTACATGTCTCCAGCCTTTATAGTGTAGAAGTAATGTCATCTATAACACCCGGCATTTGATGTCACCTACCTGAGGTATAACAGCCATTACTACATGTCTCCGGCCTTTATACTGTAGAAGTAATGTCATCTATAACACCCGGCATCTGATGTCACCTACCTGAGGTATAACAGCCATTACTACATGTCTCCGGCCTTTATAGTGTAGTAGTAATGTCATCTATAAATGTAACGATGCCTGGCACACTAATCTACTCATGTACGGGTTTGGTTATAATCCCAGATTCTACAAAATATGGTCTATTTGAATATATATATTAGGTTTGTTCCGATATACCATTTTGATTTGGTTTCGATATCATAAAAAAGTATTGCGATACTCTATACCATTCGATACCACGCAAAAAAAATAAAACACCAAAAAAAAAGCCACGTGCATTCCGCATTTAGAAAAAATGGCGAATCGTTTTTTTTTTTTTTTTTTCTGTTACGGCGTTCACTGCATAGGGCATTTTTATTATATTTTAATAGTTTGGACTTTTCTGATGTGGCGATATGTTTATATATTTTATATGTAAAATTGGGAAAAGGGGTGATTTATACTTCATATTTAGTTTTTTTTTATACTTTTTATTTAATAACTATTAGCCCCCTTAGGGGTAGAACCTGGGATCTTTCCATCCCTTGTCCTATGCACCCTGATAGATCTCTATTAGGCCTCTCTCACACGGGCATCGCAGGTGAGGGCCGGATGCGTTCAGGTTGCATTGCGGCAAACCCGCGCAAGTAGGCACGGAATTGCAGTCAGTTTTGACTGCGATCGAGTTCAGTTGTTCAGTTTTTCCCGTGCGAGTGCAATGCAATGCAACCATGCGTTAAAATTGCACCACATCTGCACTTGCTTGTGATTTTCACGCAGCCCCATTCATTTCTATGGGGCCTGCTTGGAATGAAAAACGCTGAATATAGAACATGCTGCGATTTTCACACAACGCACAAGTGATGCGTGAAAAACATCTCTCATGTGCACAGCCCCATTGAAGTGAATGGGTCCGGATTCAGTGCGGGTGCAATGCGTTCACCTCATGCATTGCACCCGCGTGGAATACTCGCCCGTGTGAAAGGGGCCTTAGGGTGACTTCACACACTCCCTGCTGCCCTGTGCATAGTACACACAGCAGCAGGGAGGTTATCATAGATGGCTTCAGTAGCGTCCTGGCTGCCATGGTAACCGATCGGAGCCCCGGGATTACACTGCTGGGGCTCCGATCAGAAGATGCCACTGCACCACCAATGAGGAGGAGGGGAGGGGACCCTGTGGCCACTGCCATCAATGAGGGGGAGGGGAGAGGACCCTGTGTCCACTGCCACCAATGTTTTTAATACTGGGGGGGGGGGGGGGGGCGGCGCACTGCACCAGCAATGATTTTGGCTCTATACACCACCACAATGGATTTGGCATGAAACGAACAAGATGTGCTTTACCTGCAGACGGTCAGCTTTAATTTGAGGGTATTTACATCGAAATCAGGTGAACGGTGCAGGAATTACAACAGTTTGCATATGTGCCTCCCACTTGTTAAGGGACCAAAAGTAATGGGACAATTGGCTTCTCAGCTGTTCCATGGCCAGGTGTGTGTTATTCCCTCATTATCCCAATTACAATGAGCAGATAAAAGGTCCAGAGGTCATTTCCAGTCTGCTATTTGCATGTGGAATCTGTTGCTGTCAACTCTCAAGATGAGATCCAAAGAGCTGTCACTATCAGTGAAGCAAGCCATCATTAGGCTGAAAAAACTACTGGCAAATGGGGGGAGGGGGTTGGCAACTTGGTAATTACTGGCAAATGGGGGGGGGGTTTGGCACTTCTTACTGGCAAATGAGGGGGGGGGTTGGCACTTGATACTGGCACACGGGGCAGTTGGCACTTGATTCTGGCACACGGGGCAGTTGGCACTTGATACTGGCACACGGGGCAGTTGGCACTTAATACTGGCACACTATTGGGGGCACTATTGGGGACCACAGGGCACAGTATTGGGGTAGTAGGATGTTTTTTCCAGGTAGGATGATGGAAAAGTAGTAAACTAAGATTTTATTTTTTTGTCAAACTGCAGAGATTAAAAATGGTGTAAAAATGGTGGTCTGGTCTGAAAGGAGAAGACGAGGACAGAGAACATCTACAACGAAGGAGACGTCACTGGATGTAAGAGGTACGGGTGCGATTTATGGGTGGGGCTGTGTGTGGGTGTGGTTTGAGGGCGGGTGGGGACACAGGGGCCCCATAATCTACTATTGCCGGGGAAATGCCCCTCCCCAGACTGGGGGGGGGGGGGGGGGAATTGGATCAGTTTCGCACCAGAGCCCCATGGATTGTGTGTACGCCACTGTATCTATCCATCTATTATAGGCCTATCTATCATCTATCTATTTACTGGTGAGGGAGTACGTAATACAATCTACATCTAAATATCCATTCAACCATCAGGAGCTGTATGACCGCTACATGCAGTAGTAAATTAACCCTTTAAGGACCCATGACGTACATGTACGTCATATCTTTGCCCAGCAAGGGTCCGACAGTCACTGATAGCCAGACCCCTGCTACATGCGCCAGCATTAACCCTTCATGTGCCACGGTCAGCATTGACCGCGGCACATGCGATGTTGGGCAGGGATCGGAGCTGCCATCGGGTCCCCGTGCTGCTGTGACGGTGACCGGATGGCATGGAAGGCAGCGCGATGCCTTCCGGGGGGAGAGACTGTGAGATTCAGCCCCCTGGATCTCACAGGCAGGAAGCTGTATGAGTAATACACACTGCATCATATACAGAAGTATTGGAATGCATTGTAAAGGGGATCAGACCCCCAAAAGTTGAAGTCCCAAAGTGGGACAAAAAATAAAAGTGAAAAAAAAAAAAAAAAATCCCCCCCAAAAATGTAGTTTCAAGTAAAAAAACAATAAAATAAAAAAACACACACAAACCACACGTCATTTTCCCCAAAATTTTTAAAAAAAAAAAATAGGGAAAAAAGAAAAGTAGACATATTAGATATCGCTGCGTCTGTATCGAACAGCTCTATAAACATATCACATGACCTAACCCCCCAGATGAACACCGTAAAATAAAAACAATCACTAAAAGTACAACACAAAGCGATCAAAGCGGCGTATGCCCACCAAAATAGTACCAATCTAACCGTTACCTCATCCCACAAAAAAATTAGCCCCTACCTAAGACAATCGCCCAAAAAAATAAAATTAAAATAAATATGGCTCCCAGAATATGGAGACACTAAAACATGATTATTTTTTTTTGTTTAAAAAATGATATTATTGTGTAAAACTTAAATAAATAAATAAAAAAAGTATACATATTAGGTATTGCCACGTAGTTTTCAAATTGGGTCACTTTTTTGGAGTTTCTACTCTAGGGTTGCATCAGGGGGGCTTCAAATGGTACATGGTGTAAATAAACCAGTCCAGCAAAACCTGCCTTCCAAAAACCATATAACGTTCCTTTCCTTCTGCGCCCTGCCGTGTGCCCGTACAGCAGTTGACGACCACATATGGGGTGTTTCTGTAAACTACAGAATCAGGGCCATAAATATTGAGTTTTATTTTGCTCCTAACCCTTGCTTTGTAACTTGAAAAAATTGATTCAAATGAAAAATCTGCCATAAAAAGTGAAATTTTATATTTATTTTCCATTAATTCTTGTGGAACACCTAAAGGGTTAACGAAGTTTGTAAAATCAGTTTTGAATACCTTGAGGGATGTAGTTTGTAAAATTTTGGGGTGGTTTCTATTATATAAGCCTCACAAAGTGACTTCAGACCTGAACTGGTCCTGAAAAAGTGGGTTTTAGAGTTTTTATTTTTGGAGTTATTACTATCTATTATAAAAGTAGAGAAATTGAAATGTGGAAATATGTTAATTTTTCAATTTTTTTTTATAAATAAAAATCTATTATTTTGACTCAATTTTACCAGTGTCATGAAGTACAATATGTGATGAGAAAACCATCTCAGAATGGCCTGGATAAGTAAAAGCGTTTTAAAGTTATCACCACATAAAGTGACACTGGTCAGATTTGATAAAAATAACCGGGTCCTGAAGGGGTATTCCCATCTTGCTACTTCACCCTCACCTGCAGACAGCTCTGCCGTTCACTTCCTGGTTTCCTGCTGCCAAGGCTGGGCGGGCTTAGGCAGTTTCAGTGAAGGCCGGCCACGCCTCCTTATGACATCACTCAGAGCTCAGTCCTTGCGCCCTGGTTCATGTGAATTGTATGAGTCATCAGCAGCCTGCAGTGTCTGTGAAGCCCCTCCCCCCTGCTGGGGAATCGTCACTCAATTCCATAAATGTGGCCCCTTTGTTCCATCCACTCCATATTTGTCTTCCCCCTATGTGCCTAGATGCCACAATGGAGTTCCTCTATTCCTGTTGATTCCCTTTATTATCATATATTATAATGGTGCATATAATATTTTAAAAATAATACTCACCTCTCTTGAACTTGCCTCCGGTCCTCTGATTCTTCTCTGGCATGTCCTCACACTCCTCTGTAGTCTCAGAAGTCTTCGGGCGGCCGCGCATGCGCAGATATATATTCTTTTGCGCGGCTCTGTTTTAGACGCGGACAAAGGAATAAACATCAGCGCATGCGTGGCCGCCTGGAGCCGTGCTCGTTCGCGATAACATGAAGAGGCCGGGCACTGGATGCAGCTACTTCTTCTGCGCAAGCGCGGCCCATGGATGCGGCGGCCAAGAGGTGGCCGTATCCATGGGATACCAAACATATACAATGAGGTAGGAGGCAACAAATTTTAGGGGGAACGCTGGGAAATTTTTAATAAGATATATTTACAAAAATGCTCAATGGGACATATTTATTACATTAAGCTATGAATACTGAGATGGGAATACCCCTTTAAGGGGTTAATAATAGTCATGTAAATAATAATAATTTGTGTTTAAGAGGCCTTGTTACCTCTCGTGAAGGGCCTTTTTTACTGAATACTCGTAACCCTCATGAAATAACAAGTCTGGTCCTTTTTCTTAGAAGTCCATATTGTTACTTTATTATTCCTCCTAGAAATGAAGAATCCATCATGAACTAACAAGTCTTATCCATCTATGTATTATCGGCCTATTTATTTTTATATTTATTATTTTTAATGGAAGCGGAACAACGTATCTGTGAAATACGGACTGCAAAATACATACGGGCATGTGCAAGAGGCCTAAGACAATGGTGGCGGATCTGACTACTAGATACGTTGTATATCTGCGATAGCTGCGGCTATGAAATAGGGCAAAATGGGAAGACCATCCGGTAACACATGCTGCTAACGGGACAAAAGACAAATCTGTATGAAGACGCTAAGGAGGCATGTGTCTCTAAGAGGTTATCGGCACCCGGGAAAGCTGGGTGCCGCGGCTGACTCTCTTAGGATGTGTCAGAACATGCTCGGACATTTCCTGACGCGCTTCGCAAAATGTTGGTCTGTATTTCACAAAATGGACATCGAATCGGCACCTGGGAAAGTTGGGTGCCGCAGCTGACTCTCTTAAATAGCGTCTTAGGACGTCTGAATTTTCGAACATGTCTTCAATGTGTCCGAACATACCCTGACGTACAGAATCGACACCCTGGAAAGTTGGGTGCCGCAATTAGCTATTGTCAATATTTATAAATCCTACGTTTCTGCGTTAGATGCGGCGATCAAATATTTTGCTTAAATCACGGCCGTCTTTGATTTTATTAAACACAATCGTATGTAATTAAAGCAAATTTTACAAAAAAAAAATACGGTATATAGGAAGATCAATTGGGTAGATACAGTGAGGAACAGAAGTAGTTGAACACTCTGCCATTTTACAAGTTCTCCCGCTTAGAAATCATGGAGGGTCCGACATTCACATT
Source organism: Bufo bufo (assembly GCF_905171765.1). NCBI lineage: Eukaryota > Metazoa > Chordata > Amphibia > Anura > Bufonidae > Bufo > Bufo bufo. The sequence continues at coordinate 5,857,513 of NC_053392.1, read as the reverse complement.
GTAGGGGCATTCCCATCTGAGAGACAGAATAAAAAAAAGTAAAATTCAGGAAATCACATTGTATGATTTGTAAAGAAGTTATTTGTCTTGCTCTGCTGAACAGAAGTATCTGAACACCTGAGAAGATCAGTGTTAATATTTGGTCCAGAAGCCGTTGTTTGCAGTTCCAGAGGTCAGACGTCTCCTGTAGTTCTTGACCAGGTTTGCAGACACTGCAGCAGGGATTTCGGCCCACTCCTCCACACAGATCTCCTCTACATCTGTCAGGTTTCGGGGCTGTCGCCAAACAACACAGAGTTTCAGCTCCCTCCAAAGATGTTCTATTGGATTTAGGTCTGGAGACTGGCTAGGCCACCCCAGAACCTTGATATGCTTCTTACGGAGCCACTCCTTGGTTATCCTGGCTGTGTGCTTCGGGTCGTTGTCATGTTGGAAGACCCAGCCACGACCCATCTTCAATGCTCTGACTGAGGGAAGGAGGTTGTTGCTCAAAATCTCACAATAAATGGCCCCATTCATCCTCTCCTTAATACAGTGCAGTCGTCCTGTCCCCTTCACAGAAAAGCACCCCAAAGTATGATGTTACCCCCCCCCCCCCCCCCCATGCTTCACAGTAGGGATGATGTTCTTGGGATGCAACTCATCCTTTTTCCTCCAAACACGACGAGTGAAGTTTAGACCAAAAATTTCTACTTTGGTCTCATCTGCCCACATGACTTTCTCCCCGGCCTCCTCTGGATCATCCAGATGGTCATTGGCAAACTTCAGACGGGCCTGGACATGTGATGTCTTGAGCAGGGGAACCTTCCGTGCAATGCATGATTTGAAACCATGACGGCGTAGTGTTCTACCGACAGTGACCTCTGAAACTGTGGCCCCAGCTCTCTTCATGTCATTGACCAGCTCCTCCCTTGTAGTTCTGGGCTGATTCCTCACCTTTCTTATCAGCGATACCCCACGAGGTGAGATCTTGCATGGAGCCCTAGTCCAAGGAGACTGACAGTCGTCTTTAGCCTCTTCCATTTTCTAACAATTGCTACAACAGTTGATCCATTTTCACCAAGCTGCTTGGCCATTGCCCCGTAGCCCTTTCCAGCCTTGTGGATGTCCACAATTTGGTCTCTGGTGTCTTTTGACCGCTCTTTGGTCTTGCCCATGGTAGTAGTTGGCGTCTGACTGACTGTGGGGTGGACAGGGGTCTTTAAAGAGCTCAGGCAGGTGCGACTATGTTAGATTAATGAGTGGAGTAGAGGTGGACTTTTTAAAGGCACAGTAACAGGTCTTTGAGAGACAGAATTCTTGCTGTTTCTCAGGTGTTCAGATACTTCTGTTCAGCAGCAAGACAAAGACATTCTTTATAAATCATACAATGGGATATCCTGAATATTTTTATTTATTCGGTCTCTCAGATGGGAATGCACCTACAATGTGAGACCCTCCATGATTTCTAAGTGGGAGAACTTGCAAAATTGCAGGGTGTTCAACTACTTCTGTTCCTCACTGTATATAGATAGATTAAATGTTTATCTATTAAATGCCAGGACCTGTGGTGGCATCAGCTTTGGGCGGGAGCTGGGAGGGGAAAGGGGCTCATTAAAGGTCCTTTAGCTAATAGATAGATAGATGCTGGATAGATTACCGTATTTATCGCTTTATAAGACGCACTTTCCCCCCCCCCCCCAAAAGTGGGGGGAAAATGGCCATGCGTTTTATAAAGCGGATACTTCGCTGGCCGCTATGCTGCACAGCGCGGCCAGCGAAGCATCAGTGTGGAGGGAGGAGGCGGGGACACTCAGGGCGGGGCCCGGTGCAGTGACTCTACTCTAATACACCGGGCCCCGCAGCTGTTAAGTACATTCAATCCGAATGGGTCTGCAATTATTGTACTGTACTTACTGTAGTACCGTATGTATAGCATTAATGCGCCGTCTTAATGCTATACATATGGTACTACAGTAAGTACAGTAATTGCGGACCCATTCGGACTGAATGTACTTAACAGCTGCGGGGCCCGGTGTATTAGAGTAGAATCACTGCACCGGGCCCCGCCATGAGTGTCCCTGCCTCCTCCCTCCACACTGATACATCTGATGGGGGATCTGTAGATGACACTTAGGGATCTGTGGATGACATAAGTGTCATCTACAGATTCCCCCATAACAGTGCGTCATCCACAGATTCCCCCCATAACAGTGCGTCATCCACAGATTCCCCCCATAACAGTGCGTCATCCACAGATCCCCCCCATAACAGTGCGTCATCCACAGATCCCCCCCATAACAGTGCGTCATCCACAGATCCCCCCCATAACAGTGCGTCATCCACAGATACCCCAATAACAAAGCATCATCCACAGATCCCCCCCATAACAGTGCGTCATCCACAGATCCCCCCCATAACAGTGCGTCATTCACAGATCCTCCCATAATAGTGCGTCATCTACAGATCCCCCCCCATAACAGTGCGTCATCCACAGATCCCCCCATAACAGTGCGTCATCCACAGACCACCATTAGTTCAAAACCTACCAAAAGCACACTTTTTGGTTCAAAATAGTTTTTTCTTATTTTCCTCCACAAAAACCTAGGTGCGTTTTATCATCAGGTGCGTCTTATAAAGCGAAAAATACGGTAGCTAAATATTTTATCTATCTATCCATCTATCTATTGAATTATAGATTTGGGCTAGAAAGATCGGTTACTAGACCAGGACCTGCGGTGACATCATCAAAGGTCATTTAGCTTTAAGACGGATTAATTCGCTATCGTCAATATTTATAATAGCTTAAAGGGTTTCTGTCATCAGAATTAACCCTATTAAACTAGCCGACATTAGCGATGAACCTAACTAGCCTATTCCTACTTGTATCTATGCCCCATTACGCCAGAAATCTAATTTGTAGAATATTGCCCCTGCTACTAGAAGCTCCATACTCCCACCTCTGGACGCACCCCGCCGCACTTGATTGATAGGGCCAGGCAGCCTTAGTCTCCCGTCCTGTCGGCCCTGTATCTCACGCCTGCGCCGTCCCGTTCAGTATTCGGGCAGGCGCAGTGAGTAAAGGACGCCCCCCTCCTTACCCTGCTGATCGCCCCATAAATCCGTCTCCTCTTCTGCTTCATCTTTAACCTCAGCCTTAATATCCATCAGATTTTCATCCTGAAGAAGAGAAATGTAAAATGGTCTTTGGTTCAATCCCTTTCTGGTCAGATTCTGAGAAGACTTCAGCTCCATCTACCTGATGGTTCTCTGGGAGCTTCTCCTCTGGACAGTCCTGGGAATACAGAGGACGGGGACATCTCTCGGGGGGACTTCTCCTCCTGGAGTCAGAACCTATAGGAGATAACACACAGACTGAATACAATACTGAGCGCTGAACGGAGAGCAGGAACCTGCGGGTGGATTAGGGTGGAGTTCACCCCGCTGCCCTCTGAGTGTCTGGATGATTGGGGTGTGGCAGTCAGCAGCCTGAAAGTCTATGGGCAGCCGGCAGCAGTTCGTGAGCAACAGATTCACAGGACATTTTATGGTTTCCAAAAGAATTTCTGGCCCTTCAGTTTTCTGCTTCTAATGGAAAAGAAAAATCCTTGGAAAGTGTGACCCCCATAGAGGGACGAGAGTGACCCTAATATCAGGACTGAACCCCCATAGAGGGATGAGAGAGCCCCCCCTCCGATATCAGGGCTGAACCCCCATAGAGGGAGGAGAGCGCCCCTGATATCAGGACTGAACTCCCATAGAGGGACAAGAGCGCCCCCCGATATCAGGACTGAACCCCCATAGAGGGAGGAGAGCGCCCCCCGATATCAGGACTGAACTCCCATAGAGGGACGAGAGCGCCCCCCCGATATCAGGACTGAACCCCCATAGAGGGAGGAGAGCGCCCCCGATATCAGGACTGAACCCCCATAGAGGGACGAGAGCGCCCCCCGATATCAGGACTGAACCCCCATAGAGGGAGGAGAGCGCCCCCCGATATCAGGACTGAACTCCCATAGAGGGACGAGAGCGCCCCCCGATATCAGGACTGAACCCCCATAGAGGGACGAGAGCGCCCCCCGATATCAGGACTGAACTCCCATAGAGGGACGAGAGCGCCCCCCGATATCAGGACTGAACCCCCATAGAGGGAGGAGAGTGCCCCCGATATCAGGACTGAACCCCCATAGAGGGACGAGAGCGCCCCCCGATATCATTTATCATTAGGTTAGTATATAAAATGAGAATGCTCGGACTGGGAGAAAATGTCTGTATGTGCAGGGTGGATAAAAATCTATGATTTTTTTTTTTAAAAATCAAAAAAATCTGTTTTTTTTATATAAAATGCTTTTTGAGGAAAATATATTACCATCCAAAAGTTATTCCATCATGAAATAAAGATTCGTTTTTTTAATTATGTAGAATAAAGGCTGTATATGTTTAATTTTTTTGGTAAATAAATTCCATTAATCCATTCACAATGGGAGGGAAGAAATGCAAATGAGCTCTTAACAAGCTCCGCCTCTAATGCCACCAGATGTAAGGCAGCTCTCCTATAAGTCAATATTCAGCTCTTAAAATAAGCCGTGAGACATGACTTGGATATTAAATAAGCCAGCACCTCATCTGCAGACGGCTGTTTCGGGGTGATTGCCCCTCATCAGTGCAGAGCAGAGAGCACTGGCTTAACTGGGTAGGAGGCCTGTGTCCGAAACAGCCGTCTGCAGATGAGGTGCTGGCTTATTTAATATCCAAGTCATGTCTCAAGGCTTATTTTAAGAGCTGAATATTGACTTATAGGATAGCTGCCTTACATCTGGTGGCATTAGAGGCAGAGCTTGTTAAGAGCTCATTTGCATCCCTTCCCTCCCAGAATTCCAGAGGAGCATGTATGGCCTATAAGTCTCCTCACACTGATAAAGGTGCTCTCTCCCTAAGGAGAGTTAGTTTCCCCCTTTGTCCATTTACAATGTCATGCTCTTAACAGAGGTTTTTGTAAGATTATTGGGCAGTTTTTCTGCCTACAAGATATCAGTCACAGATGCTTGGTTTACTTTTGCAGTTCTCAAAACTGAATGTGACTCAGCAGAGATCACAGGCCGCCTCTTCTTCAGAGCAAAAATGTTCTAACATGAACAGAGTTGAGAAAAAGACCTTAATCCGAACTTCTACAAACCTATGAATACAGAATCAACCTAATCAAACTAATATGATAAGTTGTTATTCTAAAATCTTCATCTACTTGCATATTATAAGTTATACCTGCGAGAATTAGTCTTTATGTAGAAAACTACGATTTAAATCAAATCCACCCTGTGTATGTGGGTAAGTAACTGGCTGAGTGATAGAAAACAGAGGGTGGTTATTAACGGTACACACTCAGATCAGGTCACTGTCACTAGTGGGGTACCTCAGGGGTCAGTACTGGAGGGGTCACTGTCACTAGTGGGGTACCTCAGGGGTCAGTACTGGAGGGGTCACTGTCACTAGTGGGGTACCACAGGGGTCACTGTCACTAGGGGGGTACCACAGGGGTCACTGTCACTAGTGGGGTACCTCAGGGGTCAGTACTGGCGGGGTCACTGTCACTAGTGGGGTACCACAGGGGTCACTGTCACTAGTGGGGTACCTCAGGGGTCAGTACTGGCGGGGTCACTGTCACTAGTGGGGTACCACAGGGGTCACTGTCACTAGTGGGGTACCTCAGGGGTCAGTACTGGAGGGGTAACTGTCACTAGTGGGGTACCTCAGGGGTCAGTACTAGAGGGGTCAATAGTGGGGGCCCTATTCTCTTCAACATATTTATTAATGATCTTGTTAGAAGGCTTGCACAGAAAAATACATATTTTTGCAGATGACACTAAACAGATATATATATATACACACACACACACTACAGAGGACAGTGTACAGTCGTGGCCAAAAGTTTTGAGAATGACACAAATATTAGTTTTCACAAAGTTTGCTGCTAAACTGCTTTTAGATCTTTGTTTCAGTTGTTTCTGTGATGTAGTGAAATATAATTACACGCACTTCATACGTTTCAAAGGCTTTTATCGACAATTACATGACATTGATGCAAAGAGTCAGTATTTGCAGTGTTGGCCCTTCTTGTTCAGGACCTCTGCAATCCGACTGGGCATGCTCTCAATCACCTTCTGGGCCAATTCCTGACTGATACAACCCATTCTTTCATCATCACTTCTTGGAGTTTGTCAGAATTAGTGGGTTTTTGTTTGTCCACCCGCCTCTTGAGGATTGACCACAAGTTCTCAATGGGATTAAGATCAGGGGAGTTTCCAGGCCATGGACCCAAAATGTCAACGTTTTGGTCCCCGAGCCACTTAGTCATCACTTTTGCCTTATGGCACGGTGCTCCATCGTGCTGGAAAATGCATTGTTCTTCACCAAACTGTTGTTGGATTGTTGGAAGAAGTTGCTGTTGGAGGGTGTTTTGGTGCCATTCTTTATTCATGGCTGTGTTTTTGTGCAAAATTGTGAGTGAGCCCACTCCCTTGGATGAGAAGCAACCCCACACATGAATGATCTCAGGATGCTTTACTGTTGGCATGACACAGGATTGATGGTAGCGCTCACCTTTTCTTCTCCGGACAAACCTTTTTCCAGATGCCCCAAACAATCGGAAAGAGGCTTCATCTGAGAATATGACTTTGCCCCAGTCCTCAGCAGTCCATTCACCATACTTTCTGCAGAAGATCAATCTGTCCCTGATGTTTTTTTTGGAGAGAAGTGGCTTCTTTGCTGCCCTTCTTGACACCAGGCCATCTTCCAAAAGTCTTCGCCTCACTGTGCGTGCAGATGCGCTCACACCTGCCTGCTGCCATTCCTGAGCAAGCTCTGCACTGGTGGCACTCCGATCCCGCAGCTGAATCCTCTTTAGGAGACGATCCTGGCGCTTGCTGGACTTTCTTGGACGCCCTGAAGTCTTCTTAGCAAGAATTGAACCTCTTTCCTTGAAGTTCTTGATGATCCTATAAATTGTTGATTGAGGTGCAATCTTAGTAGCCACAATATCCTTGCCTGTGAAGCCATTTTTATGGAACGCAATGATGGCTGCACGCGTTTCTTTGCAGGTCACCATGGTTAACAATGGAAGAACAATGATTTCAAGCATCACCCTCCTTTTAACATGTCAAGTCTGCCATTTTAACCCAATCAGCCTGACATAAGGATCTCCAGCCTTGTGCTCGTCAACATTCTCACCTGAGTTAACAAGACGATTACTGAAATGATCTCAGCAGGTCCTTTAATGACAGCAATGAAATGCAGTGGAAAGGTTTTTTTGGGATTAAGTTAATTTTCATGGCAAAGAAGGACTATGCTATTCATCTGATCACTCTTCATAACATTCTGGAGTAGATGCAAATTGCTATTATAAAAACTTAAGCAGCAACTTTTCCAATTTCCGATATTTATGTAATTCTCAAAACTTTTCCCCACGACTGTATATACACTACAGAGGACAGTATACTGTATATATACACTACAGAGGACAGTATACTGTATATATATACTACAGAGGACAGTATACTGTATATACACTACAGAGGACAGTATACTGTATATATACACTACAGAGGACAGTATACTGTATATATACACACTACAGAGGACAGTATACTGTATATATACTACAGAGGACAGTATACTGTATATATACACTACAGAGGACAGTATACTGTATATATACTACAGAGGACAGTATACTGTATATACACACTACAGAGGACAGTATACTGTATATATACTACAGAGGACAGTATACTGTATATATACACTACAGAGGACAGTATACTGTATATATACTACAGAGGACAGTATACTGTATATACACACTACAGAGGACAGTATACTGTATATACACTACAGAGGACAGTATACTGTATATATATACTACAGAGGACAGTATACTGTATATATATACTACAGAGGACAGTATACTGTATATATACACTACAGAGGACAGTATACTGTATATACACTACAGAGGACAGTATACTGTATATATACACTACAGAGGACAGTATACTGTATATACACTACAGAGGACAGTATACTGTATATACACTACAGAGGACAGTATACTGTATATACACTACAGAGGACAGTATACTGTACATATACACTACAGAGGACAGTATACTGTACATATACACTACAGAGGACAGTATACTGTACATATACACTACAGAGGACAGTATATATACTACAGAGGACAGTATACTGTATATATACTACAGAGGACAGTATACTGTATATATACACTACAGAGGACAGTATAGTGTATATACACTACAGAGGACAGTATACTGTATATACACTACAGAGGACAGTATACTGTATATATACACTACATAGGACAGTATACTGTATATACACTACAGAGGACAGTATACTGTATATATACAATACAGAGGACAGTATACTGTATATATACACTACAGAGGACAGTATACTGTATATATACTACAGAGGACAGTATACTGTATATATATTTTACAGGGGACAGTATACTGTATATATACACTACAGGGGACAGTATACTGTATATACACTACAGAGGACAGTATACTGTATATATATACACTACAGAGGACAGTATACTGTATATATACACTACAGAGGACAGTATACTGTATATATACTACAGAGGACAGTATACTGTATATATACACTACAGAAGACAGTATACTGTATATATACTACAGAGGACAGTATACTGTATATACACTACAGAGGACAGTATACTGTGTATATATACTACAGAGGACAGTATACTGTATCTATACACTACAGAGGACAGTATACTGTATATATACACTACAGAGGACAGTATACTGTATATATACTACAGAGGACAGTATACTGTATATATACACTACAGAAGACAGTATACTGTATATACACTACAGAGGACAGTATACTGTATATATATACTACAGAGGACAGTATACTGTATATATACACACTACAGAGGACAGTGTACTGTATATACACTACAGAGGACAGTATACTGTATATATACACTAAAGAGGACAGTATACTGTATATACACTACAGAGGACAGTATACTGTATACATACTACAGAGGACAGTATACTGTATATATACTACAGAGGACAGTATACTGTATATACACTACAGAGGACAGTATACTGTATATATACTACAGAGGACAGTATACTGTATATATACTACAGAGGACAGTATACTGTATATATACTACAGAGGACAGTATACTGTATATATACTACAGAGGACAGTATACTGTATATATATACTACAGAGGACAGTATACTGTATATATACACTACAGAGGACAGTGTACTGTATATACACTACAGAGGACAGTATACTGTATATATACACTAAAGAGGACAGTATACTGTATATATACTACAGAGGACAGTATACTGTATATATATACACTACAGAGGACAGTATACTGTATATATACTACAGAGGACAGTATACTGTATATATATATATACACTACAGAGGACAGTATACTGTATATATACACTACAGAGGACAGTATACTGTATATATACTACAGAGGACATTATACTGTATATATACTACAGAGGACAGTATACTGTATATACACTACAGAGGACAGTATACTGTATATACACTACAGAGGACAGTATACTGTATATATACACTACAGAGGACAGTATACTGTATATATACACTACAGAGGACAGTATACTGTATATATATACTACAGAGGACAGTATACTGTATATATATACTACAGAGGACAGTATACTGTATATATATACTACAGAGGACAGTATACTGTATATATATACTACAGAGGACAGTATACTGTATATACACTACAGAGGACAGTATACTGAATATACACACTATAGAGGACAGTATACTGTATATACACTACAGAGGACAGTATACTGTATATATACTACAGAGGACAGTATACTGTATATACACACTACAGAGGACAGTATACTGTATATATACACTACAGAGGACAGTATACTGTATACACTACAGAGGACAGTATACTGTATATACACTACAGAGGACAGTATATACACTACAGAGGACAGTATACTGTATATACACTACAGAGGACAGTATACTGAATATATACTACAGAGGACAGTATACTGTGTATACACTAGAGGACAGTATACTGTATATACACTACAGAGGACAGTATACTGTATATATACTACAGAGGACAGTATACTGTATATACACTACAGAGGACAGTATACTGTATATATATATATACACTACAGAGGACAGTATACTGTATATATACACTACAGAGGACAGTATACTGTATATACACTACAGAGGACAGTATACGGTATATATACTACAGAGGACAGTATACTGTATATATACACTACAGAGGACAGTACACTGTATATATACACTACAGAGGACAGTATACTGTATATATACTACAGAGGACAGTATACTGTATATATACTACAGAGGACAGTATACTGTATATATACTACAGAGGACAGTATACTGTATATATATATACTACAGAGGACAGTATACTGTATATATACACTACAGAGGACAGTATACTGTATATACACTACAGAGGACAGTATATATATGCACACTATATCCTGCGCATATCGGACACTGGGGCGTATCCTGGCGATGGGCTCAGTATATACACGACGCCCCCTGATGTGTCTATATCCGTCTCATGGACCTTCCCACGGTCCGCGGCCCGGGACCTCATGAATCTCCCCGCACATCCAGCAGTGTCAGCCCGGACCAGACCCATTCACAGCTCCTGTTACCTGGGAGGGGAGCCTCCATCATGGCGGCCGGGGGCAGCTTCTCCATGGGCATAGAGAGCGGAAGGACCTGCGGTGACGTCACTGTCATGTGACCAGAGCAGAAAGGGGCGGAACACAGCTTTGCACAGGGGATGTAGTCAATAACCTGTGATAACGTCAAGTCACATGAGGGGAGCCTCCATCATGGCGGCCGGGGGCAGATCCTCCAGAGACTGACAGAGAGCGGAAGGACCTGCGGTGACGTCATCATCATGTGATCAGTGCCGGAGGGGCGGAGTGTAGCAGCGCAGAATGTATGTGCTGGTAAAGGACCTGTGATAATGTCATGTGACCTAAAGGGGCGGAGCTCAGCAATGTTGAAGATATCAGTTCATGAAAGACCTGCGGTGACGTCACTATCATGTGATCAGTGAAGGGGAGGAGCTCAACAAGGTGGAAGAAAAGTAATTGTGAGGAAACTGTGAAAACCTGGAAAACGAAGAAAGCGGGAAGAAAGCAGGAAGATGAGGAAGTCGCAATGCTGGATGAATTCCCAGGGGGGGCTACTCCATCTAAGACAAGTCAGCAGGAGTCTGAAGAGGAGTCAGAGGAAGATGGTGCCGGGGAGGAGGAGGAGGAGCAAGAAGAGCATGCTTTAAACCTTTCTGGGATCCCTGGTGTTGTCCGTGGATGGGGGAGGAGAACGAGGACGACATTATCCTGGATGATGAGCAGGAGCCAGGCCACTACACCGCTTCCAGTTTAGTGCAAATGGGGGCCTTCATGCTCCAGTGTTTTAAGAGGGACCCCGGTATAAAAAGCATAAAGGGCAAGGACCAGTACTGGGTGGCAACATACTTAGACCCCTGGTACGAACAAAAAATGGTTGAAATGTTACCACTCTCACAGAGGGCTGTCAGAATGCAGCACTTCCAGGCCTTGCTTAGAGAGATGCTGCATTCTGCTTTTGCGGGCGCTGGCAGAGGAATTTCCACTATGCAAGCTCCCTGTAATACTCGTTTTCTCCTTCCAGCTATGGTGGCGCTAGACTCAAGAAAAATTTATTGTTGAAGTATTCCTTGACTGTGGTGCTGGGGTAAACCTTATTGATTTTCTTTTTCTTCAAAATCTGGGTCTAAGTACTTGCACTTTAGAAAGAGAGATTCCGGTTTTCGCAGTTGATTCTTCCCCTCTTTCTCAAAGGAGTCTCACTCATATTGCTCATGGTATTCAGTTAAGGGTGGGTGATTCACATGTTGAGATCATGTCTTGATTTGTTATGAAGGACTTGCCCACTCCTATAGTCTTAGGGTTACCGTGGTTGACAAAACATAACCCAATTATAAAAAGTAGTATAGACAAACCGCTCACGCCCCTTACAATTCTGGATTGGGTGCTCTAGTCTCAAATTGATTCACTCAAATCAACAAAGGCGTAATAAAAAGTATATACAGTCAGGTCCATAAATATTGGGACATCGACACAATTCTAACATTTTTGGCTCTATACACAAACACAATGGATTTGAAATTAAACAAACAAGATGTGCTTTAACTGCAGACTGTCAGTTTTAATTTGAGGGTATTTACATCCAAATCAGGTGAACGGTGTAGGAATTACAACAGTTTGCATATGTGCCTCCCACTTGTTAAGTGACCAAAAGTAATGGGACAATTGTCTTCTCAGCTGTTCCATGGCTGGGTGTGTTTTATTCCCTCATTATCCCAATTACAATGAGTAAATAAAAGGTCCAGAGTTCATTTCAAGTGCTCTAGTTGCTTTTGGAATCTGTTGCTGTCAACTCTCAAGATGAGATCCATAGAGCTGTTACTATCAGTGAAGCAAGCCATCATTAGGCTGAAAAAACAAAACAAACCCATCAGAGAGATAGCAAAAACATTAGGCGTGGCCAAAACAACTGTTTGAAACATTCTTAAAAAGAAGGAACGCACCGGTGAGCTCAGCAACACCAAAAGACCCGGAAGACCACGGAAAACAACTGTGGTGGATGACCAAAGAATTCTTTCCCTGGTGAAGAATACACCCTTCACAACAGTTGGCCAGATCAAGAACACTCTCCAGGAGGTAGGTGTATGTGTGTCAAAGTCAACAATCAAGAGAAGACTTCACCAGAGTGAATACAGAGGGTTCAACACAAGATGGAAACCATTGGTGAGCCTCAAAACAGGAAGGCCAGATTAGAGTTTGCCAAACGACATCTAAAAAAGCTTTCACAGTTCTGGAACAACATCCTAGGGACAGATGAGACCAAGATCAACTTGTACCAGAGTGATGGGAAGTGAAGAGTATGGAGAAGGAAAGGAACTGCTCATGATTCTAAGCATTCCACCTCATCAGTGAAGCATGGTGGTGGTGGTGTCATGGCGTGGGCATGTATGGCTGCCCATGGAACTGGTTCTCTTGTATTTATTGATGATGTGACTGCTGACAAAAGCAGCAGGATGAATTCTGAAGTGTTTCGGGCAATATTATCTGCTCATATTTAGCCAAATGCTTCAGAACTCATTGGACGGCGCTTCACAGTGCAGATGGACAATGACCCAAAGCATACTGCAAAAGCAACCAAAGAGTTTTTTAAGGGAATGAAGTGGAATGTTATGCAATGGCCAAGTCAATAACCTGACCTGAATCCGATTGAGCATGCATTTCACTTGCTGAAGACCAAACTGAAGGGAAAATGCCCCAAGAACAAGCAGGAACTGAAGACAGTTGCAGTAGAGGCCTGGCAGAGCATCACCAGGGATGAAACCCAGCGTCTGGTGATGTCTATCCGTTCCAGACTTCAGGCTGTAATTGACTGCAAAGGATTTGCAACTAAGTATTAAAAAGTGAACGTTTGATTTATGATTATTATTCTGTCCCATTACTTTTGGTCCCTTAACAAGTGGGAGGCACATATGCAAACTGTTGTAATTCCTACACCGTTCACCTGATTTGGATGTAAATACCCTCAAATTAAAGCTGGCAGTCTGCAGTTAAAGAAAATCTTGTTCGTTTCATTTCAAATCCATTGTGGTGGTGTATAGAGCCAAAAATGTTAGAATTGTGTCGATGTCCCAATATTTATGGACCTGACTGTATTATGTAGTATGAGACTGGCACTCCCTCGCATGGAAATAGAGCAATAGTAATAGTGCTGTTACACAATATTTAATTGGCAAAATATATTAAAATACAACATCACAATACAATATTAAAATAACAATCGCTGCAGCGGAGACAATATCAGTCCCTAAAAATACCTAAAATCTAAAACTTCAATAAAAACTCAAAAAAAGTCCAAAAAGAAGGGGACCATACGTCCTGAATGTGCAAAAATATCGCAAGCCAAAAGTGTCAGTCTATTCCTTATAATAGTATTGGCATTCCTTTCTTGTATGCAATATAACATGCAAAATCCATGCAAGGCACCTTTTCAAATATTCGGAATTGTCCGATATAAATATTCAATAAAGTATCCAATCGGACACCAAGTTGTTACTCACAGGTGAATGTCGATTATCCTGCAGTCCCAATATTCAATCCTTTTGATTTTTACTCACGGTATTTATTCACGTGGTTCTCAGTGATTAGCGTCCCACCTGGTTCGTTCGTCTCTGGTCTCTCTCGATCGTTATCCACAAATCTCAGATCCGGTTATACGATCAGGGTGTAATATCGCGAGAGGTGAACTTAAACTTGTACTGACCAGTTTGAATGGCTGAAAATCCGGGTCTTTATCTTTGGAGCGCTCCAATTTCTTTGTGTATCTCCGGATATTAGTAGACGAACTTCCAGTGGGGGTCACTTGTTGGGGATGTCTTTGAAAAGCACCAAACGCGTTTCGGGGATCTCCTTTCCCCTTCCTCAGTGGTGACATCCCAACTTACTGTGATTCCTTTTATATCCCTTTTAAGATGCATGTAAGATCAGATCTGGAGTAAGGGATCTGCTCTGGAACACCAAAATCTGGTCTGGAACCAAAAAACGCATATGCGGTTTCCATGCGTTCTTTTGGGGGACGATTAGTTTTTTGCAGTATATTGTGCCCCATGGTCTAATTAGTCTAGTCTATAAAGGAAATAGTCCAGAAAAAAGTTGATAAATGGTCAATTCATAACAAAATATATCAATATGTGGATATTCTATAACGACAATCAATTCTAAGTGCTATACTGTGGATATTAATTTCTTAAATAACATTACATAAGTGTAAAACATACAAGTGAAATAAATATAATATTACATATAGTATACTAATAAATAAGGTGACCGTGCATCTGTTCAAGTGTTGAATGGTGTATAAGATGCATGTAATATCAAATCTGGAGTGAAGGATCTGCTCTAGAACACCCAAATCTGGTCTGGAACCAAAAAACGCATATGCGGTTTCCAATGCGTTTTTTTGGGGGAAAATGCGTTTTTTATGGTATAATGTGTCCCATGGTCTAATTAATCTAGTCTATGACAGAAATAGTCCAGAAAGGTTGCTAAATGGTCAATCCATAACAAAATATATCAATGTGCAGATATCCTGTAACAAAAATCAATTCTAAGTGCTATATTGTGAATATTAACTTCATAAATAACATTACATAAATACTGTATGAAACATACAAGTGAAATAAATATAATATTACATATATTATCCTGATAGATAAAGTGACGGTGCATCTGTTCAAGTGTTAAATGGTGGGTAGGCCCATCACAGAGGAGGGGTCGCAGTGCTGAAAGACAGCCAGACATGTGACCCCTCATCTGACGAGGGGCACACCCTCCGTTAGATTCTTACAGGAATCCAAAAATCTCCAGGTCTGCGTTGAGGCCTTTCGGAATAAGTCTTCTAAATTCATAAATTTTCCTAGATTCTGCTCTGGACATGGTCTCTACATGTTTCCCTCCTCGCCAATTCTTATCGATCCTTTCCAGAGCAGTAAATGTTAGCCCCCTATAGTCTTTATTATGGGCCTCCTTAAAATGTCTAGAGAGAGAATGTTTCATATATCCGTTTTTTATATTTGTCAAATGTTCTGAAATCCTTGTTTTCAGAGCTCTTTTGGTCCGGCCTATATACTGTTTTCGGCATGGACATTGTATCAAATAAATTACACTGGTAGAATTGCATGTAAGAAAATGCTTGATTTCTACCGAAAACGAGTTCTGAGTTGAGGTGACCCGAGTTGTTCTTTTTGGAAATGTCGTGTTTTTACACCCACGACATTTACCACACCTATAGAAACCCTTGAGTCCAATCCAATTGTGCATTATACTTGGTTTTTATCTTTATGTTTAATTGATGGGGCTATCTTAATCCCTAGATTGGGTGCCGTAGTATAAGTTATTTGGGGTACAACAGGTACCAATGGGCCCAAGAGTTTATCTTGTAAGATATGATGCCAATGCCGTTTAATGATTGACCCTATTTGTCTGTGTTGGATGGAGTAAGGTAAGATCAATCTAAAATTTGCATTATTAGTTGTAGTTTGTTGTGTTTTTGGTAAAAGAAACGTTCCTCTCGGTATGTTTCTTATTTTCTCAAG
Source organism: Bufo bufo (assembly GCF_905171765.1). Taxonomy (NCBI): domain Eukaryota; kingdom Metazoa; phylum Chordata; class Amphibia; order Anura; family Bufonidae; genus Bufo; species Bufo bufo. The sequence continues at coordinate 5,841,195 of NC_053392.1, read as the reverse complement.
TGCTTCCTCTATGGTTTCGGATGGGTATTCTCTCTCTAAAAAATGTTCTTTCATAATTGACGCCTCTATTTCAAATTGTGAGTTCTCCGTACAGTTTCGTTTTAGACGCCGAAATTGGCCAAAAGGGACATTTAGAAGCCAATTCGGTAGATGACAGCTCGAATATCGAATAAAACCATTCCTCGCTATCGGCTTTTGATACGTGCTACAGATGTATTTTTTATCTTTCTGGGTGATCAAAAGATCTAAATATTCTATTTCCTTTTTATTCTCATTCGATGTGAACACTAAATTATAATCATTTTGATTTAGACCAGCTATAAATGCTACGAGTTCTTCCTCTTTTCCTTTCCATATCAGTAGCACGTCATCTACTGTATGTACCTTTGCCAGAGCACCAGGTTGCTTCCAAGCTGTGGATCAATGCACTGCTGCTCCCAATGTGCAAGGAACAGATTTGCATAGCTGGGGGCAAACCTGGTGCCCATGGCGGTACCTTTTATTTGTAAGTAATGATGGCCTTCAAAATAAAAATGATTATGTTCAAGAATATGTTTCACCCCATCTACTATAAAATCAATTTGTTGCTGTTTAAAATTATCCTGAGATCCCAGTATAGTTTTTAAAGCAGAGATCCCTTGCCCATGATCTATTATGGTATACAATGATTGTATATCCAAAGTTGCCATTATCCAATCGGATTTTACTTCCAACTTCTCCAACATTGTTATTATGTGATATCAGATACTTACTAACAAGGACCCTATCTGGGAAGGGTTTATTTATTACTTAAACACTATTGCCTACTCGGCTATCTAACCACTCTTGTCCCAGACTAATAAAACGTAACTTTTACTTAATCATGTTTTAAAAAACAAAAAAATATATATTGTGAGCTACCTATAGGGTTAAAAAAACACTGTACCCCATGTGGCTTACTGTATATAAAGAATCACTGGGTGTATGAGTTGGCGGGAGTGCACTAACACCGCTCAGTCATACATCATATTCCCAGTTGTATAAACAGGTTCAAAAAATGCCTGATAACTGCTCGGCCCCCATGTCTGGGGAATAGCACACACTCTCATTTCATCAGTCCATAAAACCTTGAGATATTTCTTGGCCCAAGTCTTGACGTTTCAGCTTGTGTGTCTTGTTCAGTGGTGGTCGTCTTTCAGCCTTTCTTACCTTGGCCATGTCTCTGAGTATTGCACACCTTGTGCTTTTGGGCACTCCAGTGATGTTGCAGCTCTGAAATATGGCCAAACTGGTGGCAAGTGGCATCTTGGCAGCTGCACGCTTGACTTTTCTCAGTTCATGGGCAGTTATTTTGCGCCTTGGTTTTTCCACACGCTTCTTGCGACCCTGTTGACTATTTTGAATGAAACGCTTGATTGTTCGATGATCACGCTTCAGAAGCTTTGCAATTTTAAGAGTGCTGCATCCCTCTGCAAGATATCTCACTATTTTTGACTTTTCTGAGCCTGTCAAGTCCTTCTTTTGACCCATTTTGCCAAAGGAAAGGAAGTTGCCTAATAATTATGCACACCTAATATAGGGCGTTGATGTCATTAGACCACACCCCTTCTCATTACAGAGATGCACATCACCTAATATGCTTAATTGGTAGTAGGCTTTCGAGCCTATACAGCTTGGAGTAAGACAACATGCATAAAGAGGATGATGTGGTCAAAATACTCATTTGCCTAATAATTCTGCACGCAGTGTATGTAACTTTTGTCATCACATGTATCATTTATGCCTTGTATTTTCACTATATTCTATTTAATTGATGTTAATTCATTGTGGATAGATATCCCTATTTAAACCATGCTTGTATCACATGTGCACTATGTTTGATAAAGACAGCAACAAGCTGTTGAAACATCGCTTGACTTTGGGTCTAATAAACCACCTTTTGCCTTTGATATTTTGGAGTGCTGCTGGCTGTTTTTCTACTTCTAGTTCATTGGACCTAGGTGCTGGTCCACATTGGCTGGACGTGCACCCCTCGTCTATACAGTGTGCTGCTTCCTCATTTTCTCAAGGCTAAATAGATAGGTAGGTAGATGTTTGATAGATAAATAGGTAGATAGGTAGATGTTTGATAGGTAGGTAGATGTTTGATAGATAAATAGGCAGGTAGATGTGTGATAGATAAATTGATAGGTGGGTAGATGTTTGATAGGTAGGTAGATGTTTGATAGATAAATAGATAGGTAGGTAGATGTTTGATAGATAAATAGGTAGATAGGTAGATGTTTGATAGATAAATAGGTAGGTAGGTAGATGTTTGATAGGTAGGTAGATGTTTGATAGATAAATAGGTAGGTAGATGTGTGATAGATAAATAGGTAGGTAGGTAGATGTTTGATAGGTAGGTAGATGTTTGATAGATAAATAGGTAGGTAGATGTGTGATAGATAAATTGATAGGTGGGTAGATGTTTGATAGGTAGGTAGATGTTTGATAGATAAATAGATAGGTAGGTAGATGTTTGATAGGTAGGTAGGTAGATGTTTGATAGGTAGGTAGGTAGATGTTTGATAGGTAGGTAGGTAGATGTTTGATAGATATAGATAGGTAGGTAGGTAGGTAGATGTTTTATAGGTAGGTCAGAAATATTGAGCAGAAAGGAATCCAGATAGTGAAGGCCGATGGCTGTTCCATTACAGATTGGTTTACCGGGGGAGCTATGTTGTCTGATCACCAAGAGAGTTAGGAATTTGTGCATAATCCTTTTTGTGTCCTAAAACGGAGGGGTTCAGACGGACACCATAAAGGGCTTCATGCTTTGCCCAGAGAAGAAACAAGGAGATTGTCCAGAGATTTGTTTCTTTTCCCAATGAATAGAGAGTTCTTTGTATCATGATGTGTTATATCCTACATGTCATTGTTTTGGAGAAATAGGAAGTAAAATATAATCTTGTACTTTAGTTATATCCAAGTATATTCCTGGTATGTGTACATACAGACGGGTCCATAAATATTGGGACATGGACACAATTCTCACATTTCTGGCTCTATACACCACCACAATGGATGTGAAATGAAACGGACAAGATGTGCTTTACCTGCAGACTGTCAGCTGTAATCTGAGGGGATTTACATCCAAATCAGGTGAACGGTGCAGGAATTACAGCAGTTTGCATATGTGCCTCCCACTTGTTAAGGGACCAAAAGTAATGGGACAATTGTCTTCTCAGCTGTTCCGTGGCCAGGTGTGTGTTATTCCCTCATTATCCCAATTACAATGAGCAGATAAAAGGTCCAGAGGTCATTTCCAGTCTGCTATTTGCATTGGGAATCTGTTGCTGTCAACTCTCAAGATGAGATCCAAAGAGCTGTCACCATCAGTGAAGCAAGCCATCATTAGGCTGAAAAAACACAACAAACCCATCAGAGACATAGCAAAAACATTAGGCCTGGCCAAAACAACTGTTTGGAACATTCTTAGGTCCATAAATATTGGGACATGGACACAATTCTCACATTTCTGGCTCTATACACCACCACAATGGATTTGGCATGAAACGGACAAGATGTACTTTACCTGCAGACTGTCAGCTGTAATTTGAGGGTATTTACATCCAGATCAGGTGAACGGTGCAGGAATTACAGCAGTTTGCATATGTGCCTCCCACTTGTTAAAGGACCAAAAGTATTGGGACAGAATAATAATCATAAATCAAACTTTCACTTTTTAATACTTGGTTGCAAATCCTTTGCAGTCAATTACAGCCTGAAGTCTGGAACGCATAGACATCACCAGACGCTGGTCTCATCCCTGGTGATGCTCTGCCAGGCCTCTACTGCAACTGTCTTCAGCTCCTGCTTGTTCTTGGGGCATTTTCCCTTCAGTTTTGTCTTCACCAAGTGAAATGCTCAATCGGATTCAGGTCCGGTGATTGACTTGGCCATTGCAGAACATTCCACTTCTTTCCCTTAAAAAACTCTTTGGTTGCTTTTGCAGTATGCTTTGGGTCATTGTCCATCTGCACTGTGAAGCGCCGTCCAATGAGTTCTGAAGCATTTGGCTGAATATGAGCAGATAATATTGCCCGAAACACTTCAGAATTCATCCTGCTGCTTTTGTCAGCAGTCACATCATCAATAAAACAAGAGAAGCAGTTCCATTGGCAGCCATACATGCCCACGCCATGACTCTACCACCACCATGCTTCACTGATGAGGTGGTATGCTTAGGATCATGAGCAGCTCCTTTCCTTCTCCATACTCTTCTCTTCCCATCACTCTGGTACAAGTTGATCTTGGTCTCATCTGTCCATAGGATGTTCTTCCAGAACTGTGAAGGCTTTTTTAGATGTCGTTTGGCAAACTCTAATCTGACCTTCCTGTTTTTGAGGCTCACCAATGGTTTCCATCTTGTGGTGAACCTTCTGTATTCACTCTGGTGAAGTCTTCTCCTGATGGTTGACTTTGACACACATAAACCTACCTACCTCCTGGAGAGTGTTCTTGATCTGGCCAACTGTTGTGAAGGGTGTTTTCTTCACCAGGCAAAGAATTCTTCGGTCATCCACCACAGTTGTTTTCCGCGGTCTTCCGGGTCTTTTGGTGTTGCTGAGCTCACCGGTGCGTTCCTTCTTTTTAAGAATGTTCCAAACAGTTGTTTTGGCCAGGCCTAATGTTTTTGCTATGTCTCTGATGGGTTTGTTGTGTTTTTTCAGCCTAATGATGGCTTGCTTCACTGATGGTGACAGCTCTTTGGATCTCATCTTGAGAGTTGACAGCAACAGATTCCACATGCAAATAGCAGACTGGAAATGACCTCTGGACCTTTTATCTGCTCATTGTAATTGGGATAATGAGGGAATAACACACACCTGGCCACGGAACAGCTGAGAAGACAATTGTCCCATTACTTTTGGTCCCTTAACAAGTGGGAGGCACATATGCAAACTGTAATTCCTGTACCGTTCACCTGATTTGGATGTAAATACCTCAAATTACAGCTGACAGTCTGCAGGTAAAGCACATCTTGTTCGTTTCATGCCAAATCCATTGTGGTGGTGTATAGAGCCAAACATGTTAGAATTGTGTCGATGTCCCAATATTTATGGACCTGACTGTAGAATTAGGTAAAAGAATGGTGTGGAGTGAATTACTTCATTGTTAGGATATCTGAAGAGTAAATATCTTGAGGGGTTGTTTGAAGAGTAGATTTAGGCTGGTTTCACACAGGGGAAACGGTGCGGGTGCATTGCGGGAACATGCGCGATTTTTCCGCGCGAGTGCAAAACATTGTAATGCGTTTTGCACGCGCGTGAGAAAAATCGGCATGTTTGGTACCCAAACCCGAACTTCTTAACAGAAGTTCGGGTTTGGGTTAGGTGTTCTGTAGATTGTATTATTTTCCCTTAGAACATGGTTATAAGGGAAAAAAATACTTTCTTAATACAGAATGCATAGTACAATAGCGCTGGAGGGGTTAAAAAATAATAATAATAATTTAACTCATCTTAATCCACTTGATCGCGCAGCTAGCAACTCTTCTGTCTTCTTCTTTGCTGTGCACAGGAATAGGACCTTTTGATGACGTCACTGTGCTCATCACATGGTCCATCACATCAACTCACGCATCGCATCCGCGCGGAATACTCGCTCGTGTGAAAGGGGCCTTTAAGAAAAGATGTTTGACAAGTTGGTGGACATCATTGTCTTTCTTGTTTGATTCAAAGCTCTGCCCGAGGCTTACATGAAAACCTTATCTTTTTGCAAACTTAAAATAAAATCGAAGTGTTGATTATGATTGCTCAGACTGTTACATAGAACCCTAATTCCATCTTGTGGTAGGATTGAAATAAGACATAAGGGATGTCATTGGTCAGATAAATCTTGGAGCTCTGGTATAGTATACATTTCTATATATACATTAGGCAACTAATTAGCCATAGATTTAAAAAAAAATATATGTATTAAGGCAGATTGCCTGGATTTGTGGGAGGGGCTGAGGTCCGCCTCCAGCCTATTTAGGGCACCCCCCTTACCTGGCTCCTGCATCATTGAGGTTTGAGCTTTTGACAGAGGAGGTCGCTTGTGGAGTGTCTGGAGAGTTGCCTGCGAGTCGCTGATTTTCTGGGAGTTTTTTCGTTGCCATCAGTTCTGGATTTGGTGCATTTTGGTTCTATTTTTCCGGCTTTACTCAGGTTCACTGTGTTTCACGTTTGCCTGTTAAACTGCGAGTCATCTATACGGTACAGCCGGGGCCTCACGGTTGCCCCCTGTACCATTTCATTTCATCATACCCTGCACCAATGTCACTGTTTTCTCGTACAAGTCACCAGTATTTCATTTCTGTCACGCCTTGTTCATGCACAAATTTCTCTACACCGTACCACTATTCCGGTCAGCACCCCTGCGGCAGGCATGCAGTCGTTCCTGGGCAATCCCCCATTTCTGTTCATTTCATTTCACCAAACGCTGCACTAATGTCACAGCTTTCTCGCCCAGGTCACCAGCATTTCATTTCTGTCATGTCTTGTTCATGCATAAGTTTATCTACACCGTATCACCACTCCGGTCAACACCCCTGCGGCTGCAGGCAGTGGTTTTTCTGAGTCATCCACACGGTACAGCCGGGGCCTCACGGTTGCCCCTGTACCGGTTCATTTCTTTTCATCATACGCTGCACCAATGTCACGGTTTTCTCATACAAGTCACCAGTATTCATTTCTGTCATGTCTTGTTCATGCATAAGTTTATCTACACCGTATCACCACTCCGGTCAACACCCCTGCGGCTGCAGGCAGTGGTTTTTCTGAGTCATCCATACGGTACAGCCGGGGCCTCACGGTTGCCCCCTGTACCATTTCATTTCATTTCATCATACGCTGCACCAATGTCACGGTTTTTCTCATACAAGTCACCAGTATTCATTTCTGTCACGCCTTGTTCATGCGCAATTTGTCCACACCGTACTACCATTCCGGTCAACACCTCTGCAGCATGCGGCAATGGTTTCTGGCCTAATCCCCCATTTCTGTTTCATTTCATTTCATGGACGCTGCGCTAATGTCACGGATTTCTCACAGTCACCAGCATCTCATTTTGTCATGTCTTGTTCAAGCAATCCCACAGAAACGACACTGCGGTCAGCACCCCTGTGGTTCCAGGCTCGTTCCCCATTTCTTTTTCAGTCCATATCACCCCACAATCATCCACATTCATGCCCCCCCCCCCTCCTCATGTTCATGTGCACGGCTGCAGGAGCACAAATGCGTATGAGTCATTCATACGGTACAGCAGGGCCTCACGGTTGCCCCTGTACCGGTTCATTTCATTTCATCAATGCGCACCAATATCACGGTTTTTATACAAAGTCACCAGTATTCATTTCTGTCACACCTGTTCATGCGCATTTGTTCACAAACCGTACCACCACTTCGGTCAACAGCTCTGCAGCAGGCGGCCAATGGTGCCTGGATCAATCCCCCATTTCTGTTGTTTATATCACACACGCTGCACCCATGTCACGGCTTCTCGCAGCAATCACCGGCAGCTCATTGCTCATGCCTATTCTGGCGTCTCCCCACAGGACCGTCACTCCGGTCAGCTCCCTGATGGTTCCAGCCCCATTCCCCATTTCTGGTTATTTAATTTCACCCCTCAACATCCAACATTCATGCCCTCCTCGTATTCATGTACACAGCACAGGGGCCAGCTGCGGTACACCCGGCACACCCCCCATTCATTTCAACCTCCTCTGGGCTTACCGCTGCACAGACATCCCCTCCCCACCGCCTCCTGCCTGTTTTGCCGCTCCTCCTGCCGCGCGGCCGATGGCGCCCGTCCGCGTCCTGGTGCCTGGTCTGCGCATGCGCGGCCGGGGTTCTGCGCATGCGCGGCCGGGGTTCTGCGCATGCGCGGCGATTTCGTCGGCGCATGCGCGGTGTCCCGGCGGCCGTGGGGGGACTCCGGACGAATGGGGTCAAAATAAATGGCTTTTCATTTTCATATGCTCCAAAATGTTACTCCTTACAAACAATCACATAAACTTCCAAGCATGATCCACATGATTCACTTAACTTCGCCAGCAACGTTCATGGCCCCCCCCCCCCCCCGTGTATTCACGTGCGCAGCTACAGGGGCCAGGTGCGGTGCAACCGGCACACCCCCTATTCATTTCAACCTCCTCTGGGCTGACCGCTGCACAGACATCCCCTCCCAACCGCCTCCTGCCTGTTTTACCGCTCCTCCTGCCGCGCGGCCGATGGCGCCCGGCCGCGTCCTGGTGCCTGGTCTGTGCATGCGCGGCCGGGGTTCTGCGCATGCGCAGCGATTCCGTCGGCCCGTGCGCGGTGTCCTGGCGGCCTGTGCGCGCTGCATCTGATGTGGGGGGCCGCCGTCGGACGGCAGGGGGGCCTTCCAGCGCGCCCCTCCAAGTCATATATCACCCCAGCAGCCCCAACAAAAGCTCAGGGGGCGCCGGACACACAGGGGGCCCCTCCTGCGCAGGTTGCAGGGGGGGCTTCCAGCACGCCCATCCAAAGTCAAACATCACCCCAGCAGCCCCACACAATAATTAAAAAAAAAAAAAAAAAAAAAAAAACAGGGGGGAGGAGTTATCGTCTGGTTACTAATAAAGAAAAGAAAAAAAAAGGGGGGGGGGAAGAGATATCAGCTGGTCCCCAAAAAAAAAAAATAAAAAAATTAAAGGACACAGACCAATACGTTCCATTGGATTGCAAAACACACATTCCCACTTGTGCACGGCCATGCGCCACGCGCTGGTCTCTTCTCACACCAGGCGCAAGCTATCATTTCATGAACAACCGTCATGATCCTCCGGGTCATGCATATGTTCCATGTACATTGTCACATTTCATCACACTATTTTATGTCTACCCTCCCCCTTTTTCAGGCGGTCAACCTATATTGTATTTTGCACTACCATGTATCCGGAGAATTTTTCTTACCACCAGGTACGTACACCTGCTCATTTAACAAAAGTCTTCCTTACATTTCGAATGATCCCGTTAGGGTCAGCGTGCTGGCTTTAGGGGCACCATCATCCCACTAGGTTACCCCCTTCTTGGCTTCGCCAGCAGTTAGTGGTCCCGCGAGGCCGACACCCCGCCTCAAACGTACAGAGGCACCCGCCCAACGCGCCACCTCGTTAGTAAGCCGCCTCGCGTGTTGCATAGAGAGGGCCTCACCTGTCACTCCCTTCCCCTAGTCCTGTCTTACAGTCACCGAGAGGCCAACGCTCCTGCCACTACCACAAGTGGCCTCATTAACCCCTCGCGCCAAATCATAGGTAGAGCCTCTCAAGCCGCTTGGCAAATTAGCAGGGCCTCATCTGTCACCATGCAAGTATAATTTTTTCGCCATCCGGCCTAGCTAGCCAGCACGATCCTGTGTTTCCCCAAGCTAATCAACTGTTTTGTTTTACTATGTCTCTGGAAGGGAAAGAGAACTTCTCCCTACCTGGCACCCCTGCTAGATCCGTCACTGCTACCCAGGGAGACGGTCTAGCCAGTCCAGCACCCATCAGATCCTGGGCAATCCCGCGCATAACGACGGAGTCAAGGTGACGGCATGTTCCCTTCCCCGCCACGGCGAGGGAAGCAGAGCTTTTCCAGCTGCTGCGCACGCCAATCGATAACAGGGAGGCAGGGGAGGACCTAGCCAGTCCAGCACAGGGGATATACATACCATGCTGTCCTCCCTAAATGTCATCCATGTCTAAAGTCAACGCCAGGTTGGAGAGGCTGGAATCGGTCACTGCGACCCTCTCCTTGGCGGGGCCACCACCGGCAGCGTCACCGGCCGGATTGCCAGTGATCACGTCGACCGTTAGCCTGGAGGACCAGGAAGTCAGCCCGACGCACATAATACCGGAGGAGGAACCGGGGGTACCCATCGCCACCAAGAAGACAGAAGGGCCAGACACGGTCATCACCTTTCCTGGGTACCCAGTTGGATTCAGCCAGTTTGCCATCCGGGAAGATCCAGGACATTCTCGCCCACATAGGCAACTACCTTCAACTCAGCACCGGCAACCGCAAAGAACTGCAGTCCCTGCTGGGCTCCCTGATCTTTGCCATGCGCATCCACCTCAGTGTCGCTCATTTATATCACGGCTCCTGCACCTCTCCCCTTTTCCTACACGACTCGCACAGGTTGTCCCTGGATGCCCACGCTGCAGGCAGGTCTGGGCATGTGGGGGAGATTTCTGTCCACCTGGAATGGCGGGAGCTTGTTTCTCCCTCAGCCGTCGGACTCTTCCCCCTCTATCTGGTCAGATGCGGCATCTACCACAGGCTTCGCGGCCATTTTTGGGAACGATTGGCTGTGGGGCAGCTGGCCTCCTGCGGTCCGGGGTTGGAAGGATTCTCCACTGCCTCAGCGCTTTTCAAGATCTACCCTATCGTGGCGGCGGCCGTAGCGTGGGGTCATTCATGGGCAACATGTCGTTCCGGTGCTATTCAGACAACCATACGACCTGCCAGTTCATCAACAGGATTGTTCCAAATCTCTCACAATCGTGAGGTTTCTGCGGAGACTAACTTGGTTGGCCGCTTGCAATATTTTCTTCTTGCATTGTTTCTATGTCCCGGGGGTGGGCAATACGGCAGCTGACAGTCTGTCTCGCGTCAAATTTCAGGCATTTCATCAAGCTCTCCCATCAGCGTTACCCACGGCCTCCATCACTCCATCATTTCAAACAGCTCATTCTGGATTAGAAGGCATCATGCGGCATAGCCAGTCTTTGTCCCGCTTAGCACTATCAGACGATACACATAGAACATACGACAGAGCGTTCACACTATTCAACAGGTCCTGTTGGAACACAACATCACGCACCCTTTTTGTCATGACGTCTCTTCCGGGGTTGGCTTCTTTTTGCCACCTCAAACTCATGTCATACAACACCATCAAACCATATCTCACTGGCATTTCAACATCATATGCTAATCATACACCCCAATAACATCAGCTTCATGTCCTCGCACCAGATCAAATCCATACTCAGAGGTATTCAGGAAACGGAACCCGCACGTCCAGCCCAGAGGCTACCCATAATCAATCATATCTTCAAAGCATTATCCGACTTACTGGACGCCACGCCTCTGGAAACAGATACCAACTCCATCATCAATATGGCATTTACTTGACCTTCTACGGATTCCTGAGTTCCGGGAAATTCACTACAGCCTCCTCGACCCGAACCTCACCTTGTCTTCTTGTCTCCCACTTGTCAAAACACATGGTTCACTACATCCTGTCCTTACCTCACTCCAAGAATAGTCAGCACTCACCTGTCAACATTTCATATTACCCCACGCACAACAGATGGTGTCCAGTCAGGGTCCTGGATGCTCACAATCAGCGTCACAAGTTCTACCCTCTCAACCGCTACTTCAACTACATGGTTCGGTACTCACCACCACCACCTTCATGACCCATGTCGGGTCATCCCTCACACAACTAGGCCTCAACGCAGCCAACTACTCAGGGCACTCCTTTCGCATTGGAGCCACGTCCACGGCCTCCAGTGCCAACATCCTCACTCATGGCATCAGGGGATTGGGGCGCTGGGAGTCATCCGCTAACGCGCAATACATTCCCCAATCCAACACAAGAGTTTAAGAGTGGCTTTCCAAAACATGTCGGGTTAAGCATTGATACATCAATTGGCTACAATAAACTGGTTATTTCCATTTTTGCCCTCTTCTTTCTCAGGCCTACCTCATCCTCGGTTTCGGCACACCACAACCGACTACACTTATTCCCTGCTTTCCCAGGGCTCTTCACTGTACTACCGTAAGCCCCTTACACAAGTATTAAGGCAGATTGCCTGGATTTGTGGGAGGGGCTGAGGTCCGCCTCCAGCCTATTTAGGGCACTCCCCTTACCTGGCTCCTGCATCATTGAGGTTTGAGCTTTGACCCTCCCACCACTCCACTCATTTACAACTCATTTCTTCCATATCTTTTCCTTGGGTAGGCCCTCTTCTTTCTCAGGCCTACCTCATCCTCGGTTTCGGCACACCACAACCGACTACACTTATTCCCTGCTTTCCCAGGGCTCTTCACTGTACTACCGTAAGCCCCTTACACAAATATATATTAAGATTGTTGCGGGTATCGAAATATCGATACTTTTGACATTTATTGATACTGGGCTGCCCTACTGCGCAGTCTAGTATCACAGAACATGGCGCACGCTGCTGTCAGTGCGCTCATGTTCCCTCAGCACTGTCACCCCCTCCTGTGACGCCGCTGCTGCGAATAAGAAGCGAGAGGGGCGGGCGCACTGTGCCACCAATGATAGGAGGATCTTTCATGGGTCTGGACTTAGTTAACTAAGTAGCAGGACATGTAGATGTAGAACGGCGCCCAGGGATCTCCCTGCACTTACCATTATATCTGGGCGTCACTCCGTTCGCCGGGTGTTATAGATGACATTACTATATATGGAGGTCACACTTCCAAGCATTTTTATTTTCCATTAGAAGCAGAAAACTGAAGGGTCAGAAATTCCCCTGGAAACCATAAAAAGGCTGGTGAATCTGTGGCTCACGAACTGCTGCTGGCTGCCCATAGACATCCAGGCTGCTGACTGCCACACCCCAGTCATCAGAACACTCGAAGGGCAGCGGGGTGAACTCCACCCTAATCCACCCACAGGTTCCTGCTCTCCTCTGCCACAATTCAGTGCTCAGTATTGTATTCAGTTTGTGTGTTATCTCCTATAGGTTCTGACTCCAGGAGGAGAAGTCCCCCCGAGAGATGTCCCCGTCCTCTGTATTCCCAGGACTGTCCAGATGAGAAGCTCCCAGAGAACCATCAGGTAGATGGAGCTGAAGTCTCCCCAGAATCTGACCAGAAACGGACTGAACCAAAGATCATTTTACATTTCTCTTGTTTAGGATGAAAATCTGATGGATATTAAGGCTGAGGTTAAAGATGAAGCAGAAGAGGAGACGGATTTATGGGGCGATCAGCAGGGTAAGGAGGGGGTCTGTCATGGGTCACCTGGATACTACTCCCATCATCTCATCATCACATGTAGTAATCTCTCCTGCCCCTGTGTGTTTCCTACAGATGGACTCATAGAAGGAAATTCCCCCGAGAGATGTCCCCGTCCTCTGTATTCCCAGGACTATCCAGAGGAGAAGCTCCCAGAGAACCATCAGGTAGATGGAGCTGAGCCCTATACACATCTATATAGGGGGGGGTCCTGCAGTCATAGAGGGGTCATAGATGGTTGGGTCTCTTATGTGGATGTGTTAGATTTCCCACCTGTCTGCTGCATTGTCCTAAATTGTTACAGATGACAAATCAGGGGGAAGATCTGACTGATATTAAAGTGGAGAATGGAGAAGAGCGGAAGATGGGCGATCCCCCGTGTAAGAGTGAGGTGGAGGAGGACATTCCAGTCCATGTGACCACAGGTATGGAATAATGAATAAAGGAAGCGAATTGGGAGGTTTCTTCAGGTGAGGCTCCACCTCAGAGCTGCAGTAAAGGAGCACTCCGGGCAGTGACCCAGCTTTGAGTCTTGAAAAAGCAGGCTAATGGTTTTATACTAGTAAAGGCACCAAAGACATGTAGTAATGGCTGTTATATCTCAGGTAGGTCTCATCAGATGCCGGGTGTTATAGATGACATTACTTCTACACTATAAAGGCTGGAGACATGTAGTAATGGCTGTTATACCTCAGGTAGGTGACATCAGATGCCGGGTGTTATAGATGACATTACTACTACACTATAAAGGCTGGAGACATGTAGTAATGGCTGTTATACCTCAGGTAGGTGACATCAGATGCCGGGTGTTATAGATGACATTACTACTACACTATAAAGGCTGGAGACATGTAGTAATGGCTGTTATACCTCAGGTAGGTGACATCAGATGCCAGGTGTTATAGATGACATTACTTCTACACTATAAAGGCTGGAGACATGTAGTAATGGCTGTTATACCTCAGGTAGGTGACTTCAGATGCCGGGTGTTATAGATGACATTACTACTACAATATAAAGGCTGGAGACTTGTAGTAATGGCTGTTATACCTCAGGTAGGTGTCATCAGATGCCGGGTGTTATAGAGGACATTACTACTACAATATAAAGGCTGGAGACATGTAGTAATGGCTGTTATACCTCAGGTAGGTGTCATCAGATGCCGGGTGTTATAGATGACATTACTTCTACACTATAAAGGCTGGGGACATGTAGTAATGGCTGTTATTATGAATGATCGGATTGTCACATTTTTTATGTTATACCCAGAAATTTAAAGGCTATGGACACCTTTGGGGGCATATTGTACTTGAGCTAAAAATCTTTTTTTCAATTGGTTTATTAAAAATATGGAGTCCTTTTCTCTGTACAGAGCTGAGATGCTCTACTGGCAGGATATGAATTTTCTCTCTGCTCCGTCAGGCAGGGAGGTGACAGGCTCCTTATCTCTTACACTCATTATCGATCAGTTCTTATCTTACTGATGGCCTCTAAGGCCTGTATTACACCAACAGATTATCTGACAGATTTTCTGACCATTCAGAGGTTTCTCTGTAGAAGCGTCTGTGAACAGCAATTCTCAAGTCTTGTCACAGACAAGACTAAACCCTTCCATTGTAGCTCTGGCTGGATGTTTAGGGTTGTTGTAGGATATGATATGTATGAGGAGAGGGCTGAGCGAGCTGAAGTTGAAAAGGGGAGATATTCCCTGTTGTTTATATACTTCATGGGTTACCTGAAATGCTCTTATTTTGTTGTAGAGCTAAGACCAAGGGTAGAGAGTGTTCCTCAAGAAACCTGCCCCGGCATGGCTTACACCATTGTATAAGCAGTGAGTGGATAAGGTTATGGAGGAAGAATCCCCATCTCTCAGTGAGAACATTAGATGTGATAAGGATGGGAGTATCTACTTCTTTTAAAGCTTTTGAGAAGAATCTTCCACATTATCTGGGAAGTTGGCAGCTTCTATTACTGTATCCGACTCTGCCTCCTCTGATGACGAACTCCACTTCCTCTTCTGACTATGAACTATTCTTCAGAAGACAAGGACAAGGGCGGACTGGGAACTTATAGTGGCCCTGGAAAAAATTAAATAAAAGTGGCCCCATGTTGTAGGCAAGTCCAAATGAACAGAAGACGGGGCAACACAAGTAGACGGGATCAACAATACCATAGTGCAAAATACCTTCCCAGCAGAACCAAATAACACAATGTAGCACAATATACTGCCCCAAAAGCTGTCCCTCTGTGGTGGCCATCAATAGCTACCATCTTCTGCCCTCCTACTTCAGTCATCTATGGAGCAGGGGGCTTAGGAGGTGGGGTGCGGGCCATAGCAGATGAATTCAGGAGGCCATGTGCGGTCGCTGGCTGGGGACCCAAGTACCTCATTCTCACAGCATTAATTACTATTGAGACCTCATTAGGTACCCGGTCAGCAGCAGAGAGGAGAACTTGAGTGGCCCCCTGGCGCCTCGGCCCACCGGGAAATTTCCCTGTAGGGTCTATGGCCAATCTGCCCCTGGACAGGGATACTCTGATGATAACTGAGGAATTTCTTTGTAGGAGCCAGTCAAACTTAGAAAAAAAGTCTAATCAACAAAGACGCAGGATCACCGGGCCTGAGAAAAAGGGGCACTCTGCTTTTTTCCCCAGGCTTGTGAAAACATTTTGGCAAGCTGTTAGATGAGAAGCAAAGTAAAGCATGGTTACCACCTTCAGTCCCTGCCCCAGAAAAATCCAAAATCTCAGATTTACATGCAAATTCAGAAAGTGCTTCTGCAGTAAACTAAGTCTTTTCTCTATTGGAAAGTTCTGAAAACTTATGGTTACTTTTATATGATTATAAACCTCAGGGAGATGAATCCGTACCTGGCGTGTAAGGAAATTCAGGATGGAGTCCATCCAATCCACAATCAAGTATCGTTTCAAAGACTGTGTGATGGGCACAATAGTAATGAAAGATGCTTAGTATCACGTGCCGATTCTTCATTTTCAATATCGTGCCCTAACGTTTTGGAGTCTGCCAAGCCCCCAGAGTGTTCGCGGGGAGACCCGTGTAGCCCTTTGACTAGACCACCATAAAAAGGCATATTGGCGGTCATTGGGTTAAAGAGGTTTTCAGGTTTATTGTTTCCTCCGCTCCAGATAAATAGCATGGGATGCCTTTGAGGCTTTTGTTGGGGGTTTGGGTTAAAGGGGTTCTCCAGGCTTTTTCTATAAATATCAGATCAGCGGTGGTCCGACGCTTGGCACCCTCGCTGATCAGCTGTATGAAGGGAAGGCGCGTGCACTGCGCACATGCCGTCTCCCTTCCTGGTCACCGCTGCTGCTGTCTATGGCAAAGCTCTCCTGTGAGCGGCGTCACATCTTCTGTACTTTATTTCACACCATCAACACGGATCCATCTTCAATATCTTTTCTTACGCGTTTCGATCATAATGTCTTAGTCACAGCCGGGGTTACACTAATAAATGCCATCTTTACATAATGTCCATTCTGAGACTCCCAGCATGCACCTCTCACTATGGGGTGAGCGCCGGCCCCTGTGGTTACCAAACCTTAGTGAAAACAGATGGAATTGGAAACCTGAGCATGGTGGGAGAGTCACTCCTGAAGTGTTAGTAGGTGAGCGATGGTGGGATGTTATGTCCGTCAGTACGCCTCTCCTTCCTCTTCTTGTGCCTAAAAAGGCCCCAACATTGGGACAGCAAAAAAATAAAATATTGCACATACTTAGTGTGAATGGTTCTCATAAGTGTGGACACAATATCTGCAAAACTTGCAGGTTTTTGGAAGCGGTGCATCTTTTTAAGACAATAGTTTTTTTATTGGGTTTTTGAAGTAATCAAAACATTACACAAAGTCCGTAAAACATCTTAGTAGTATTGTGCATCGCTTAATATACATCAAGTACATGTGCAAAAGTTTTTCTACGTTAATGAGATACCAATAATAGTAGTTCTATTTACAATTTATAAACTACAACCAACTTGTTTCATGGAAGAGAAACGTAAAAGAATAAAACATTCAAACTAGGAATTCTCAGCGATCTCGAGTTGTTGGAAAATATCAAGAGCTTCATTGGCTAGGTATTACTGCATAAGTAGACGTTAGCCAAGATCTCCAAGAGGTCTCAAAGCGTGAATAAGTATGGTTCATATAGGCAATCATTTTTTCATATGCACAAGAAGTATTTACCAAGTCAACCACCTCTCCTAATCGGGGGACTGTTGAGGGTTTCCAGTACCTCGTTATGACTAGCTTGGTGGACAACAAAATGTGAGCCATAAATATGCGTGCTTTAATCAGGAAGTTTAATATGTCATGAAATAATAAAGCCAATTCTGGGGATGGACTGGTCTGGACTCCAGTGAGAGAGTAAAGCTATCGTCCCAGATATTTTGGAGATTGGGGCATGACCAGAGGGTGTGTAGGAGGGATCCTCTTTACCCGCAGCCTTTCCAACATAGGTCGGAAATGCCCGGGTAAATATGGCTCAATCTATCCAGGATGAGATACCATCGTCTTGATAGCTGCTTCATAGTGGGAGACACAGGTAATTGATGCGGAAATGAAAGAGAGTGAGGATGTCCAGCTAAGATCTGAGAATGTTTTACCCAATTCCTTTTCCCATGAGAGGAAGGGGGTTGACTTGGTAAATTTGTGTTTGGATTCAAGTATATCATAAATATGCCTTAAGCTATTCGGCGAGGGGCCTTTTGGTATTCCAAAGATCTAGAATCTCTTTGCATGTCACTACCATAAGGGAGTCGCTGTTTTGAAAGAAATGTCTCATTCTAAGATACATGTAAAAATCCTCGTGAGGTATTTGGTATTGTTCATGTATAGAAGAGAATTGCTTAAGTTGGGAGGAATCAAAAAGTTGTGATACCTGAGTGAGACCCCTATTTACCCAGTTAGCAACCTCTAAGCCAGGAATAAAGAAAGTAAGTGTCTCTAATGGAGCATATGAGTGGAGGGAAAGCTTGATTTGGAAGTTTTGGAGTGGAAGGTTCTCCGCAGTGATGTTGAAATACGAAGAAAGCTCCGGAGGACTCCAAGTGGGAGTGTATGATCCAGAGTGGCAATGAGCAGAGCCTCTAAATTATGGCCTGGAGAAACAACTGATTCTATGTGGAGCCAGTGTTGTTGCAAATCTCCTTTCCACCATTCTTTCATAAAGCTCATGTGAGTGGCAAGGTTGTAATCATATATGTTAGGGAGCCCTGGACCGCCCGCCTTTCTATGCTTCGTCAGTAGTTTAAGTGCAATCCGAGGTCTCTTGGGAGTTCAAATGAACTTATTTAATAATCTGTTAATGCAATTAAAAAAGGCCTGCGGTATCAGGGTAGGAACTGTTCTGAACTTGTATAATATCTTAGGGAGAGTTAACATCTGGAAGGTCGCTATGCGGCCCACCCAGGATATTTCTTGTTTGCTGTATTGGGCGAGATCTGTTTCCACCTCTTTTAGTAATGGAAGGTAATTGGCACAATATAGTTGTTTGGTTGTTTTGGTGACCTTTCTGCTTAGATATTGGACCTGTTCAATTTGCCAGTCTAGGTTGAAACTGGATTGTAATTTTAACAGGGAAGAGGTCTCCAAATTGGCGAATAATCTCTATTACTGTAGGTAATGATTGATCTGGGGAGCTGAGAGTGAGTATGACATTGTCTGCATATAGAGAGAGTTTGTGGGTTCTTCCGCCTATGTCTCAGGGCACCAGATGGCGACCAAAATGGTCGCCAATGCGACTTAGAATTTACAAATGGCGACAAGACTTTTTAGTCTTGTCGCCATTTGCGACTAGACCCGCCGCCGCAGCTCTGCTCAATACAGCGGCGGGCACAGGAGCTGATCGTTCTCAGCAGCGCAGTGGAGGAGTCTCTCCCTCCCCCCTGTGCTGCTGCTGCCGCCGCCTCCGCCAGTAAGAAGAGGCAGGAGGAGGAGGGGAGGGGCTGTGGCCACTGCGCCACCAATGAAGAAAACTGACCTGTAATACAAATACAGGAGGCAGGTGCCGGAATCAAATAGCCGACACCCGACCTTTGTGACAGGGAGCTGCGATCAGCTGCAGTTGAGTTAACCCTTCAGGTGCGGTACCTGTGGGGTTAACTGCCGCTGATCGCAGCTCCCTGTCACAAAGGTCGGGTGTCGGCTATTTGATTCCAGCACCCGCCTCCTGTATTTGTATAAGAAACATTGGTGGCACAGTGCCCCCCCCCCCCCCCAGTATAATAAACATTGGTGGCACAGTGGGAAGTGCCAATGAGGGTTAAAAATAATAAAAATAATTAACTCACCTCCTCCAATTGATCGCGCAGCTGCCGGTCTCCTGTTCTTTCTTCAGGACCTGTGGTGACGTCACTGAGCTCATCACATGGTCCATTACCATGGTGATGGATCATGTGATGTATCATGTGATGAGCACAGTGATGTCACCACAGGTCCTTTGACAGGTCCTGAAGAGAGAACAGGAGACGATCAATTGGAGGAGGTGAGTTAATTATTTTTTTATTTTTTAACCCTCATTGGCACTTCCCACTGCGCCACCAATGTTTATTACATTGAGGGGGGGGCGCACTGCGCCACCAATGTTTATTATATTGAGGGGGGGTGCACTGCGCCACCAATGTTTATTATATTGACCTTCTACTATGCATTCTGTATTAAGAATGCTATTATTTTCCCTTATAACCATGTTATAAGGGAAAATAATACAGTGAATAGACTTTCATCCTAGCAACCATGCGTGAAAATCGCACCGCATCCGCTTTTGCTTGCGATTTTCACGCAGCCCCATTCACTTCTATGGGGCCTGCGTTGCGTGAAAAACGCACAACATAGAGCATGCTGCGATTTTCTCTTTTGCCTGATCAGTCAAAATGACTGAACTGAAGACGTCCTGATGCATCCTGAACGGATTACTCTCCATTCAGAATGCATGGGGATATGCCTGATCAGTTATTTTCTGGTATAGAGCCCCTGTGACGGAACTCAGTGCCGGAAAAGAAAACCGCTAGTGTGAAAGTACCCCAAAATATTAAGTTTAAATCCCCCCTTTCCCAATTTTACATATAAAATATATAAACAATAAATAAACATATTACATAGCGCTGTCCAAACTATTAAATTATTAAAAGATTTCTCCTATGCGGTGAGCATTCGCCATTTTTTAGTCACCTTGTCACCCCAAAAAATAGCATAGGACTGTTCTATTATGGGCCGAATGTTTCATAAAATGCGAAATGCACGCAGCTTTTTTTTGGTGTTTGTTTTTTTTTTTGCGCGGTATTGAGTATCGCAATACTTTTTTATGGTGACGAAAGCGAATCAAAATTTGGGTTTCAAAACAACCCTACGCCGATCTCATGATACCAAAATTTTGATTCGGTTTCGATTTGGCGACTAAAAATTTGATTTGGCTCCTAAATTTTTCAGTTCAGGAGCCAATGGCTACTAGGTATTTTTTTTAGTCTGGAGCACTGTGTCTATCCCTTTTATTTGGTCGGAGAGGCGGATAGCTTGTGCTAGAGGTCCGATGGACATGATAAATATGAGGGGGGAGAGGGGGCAACCCTGTCGGGTGCCATTAGTAATTGTAAATGAGGAGGACAAGGTATCATTAACATATACACGGGCCGAGAGGGTGCTATATAAGGCTTTCACTGCCCCCAGGAAAGGGCCACAGAGTCCCATTATCTGGAGCACAGAGAATGCGAAAGACCAATTAATGCGGTCAAATGCCTTTTCGGCATAAAGGGTCACCAAGACCGCTTCCAGACCTGACCTCTCGATGTAGTCTACAATATTCATGACTCTTCTAGTCTTCCCTATAATTTGTCTACCTTGGATGAAGCCTGATTGGTCAGTTAATCAAGGACGGTAGAATGGGTGCTAAGCGGTTAGCCAGGGCTTTAGCATACATTTTTAGTTTGGTGTTTAGTAAAGAGCTAGGCCTGAAGTTTTGTGGAGAGTCAGGGGATTTACCTTGTTTCGGGATGGTCACTATGACTGCGGAGAGCATTTCTGCTGGGAAGCTACCCATTTCGAATCCCATCTGGAGGGCCTCGCGTAAGTAAGGAAGAAGGATTTGTAATAACAATTTGATAGGCCATCAGGCCCAGGGGCTTTGTGCATGGGAAGGGAGTTTATGACCTTTTGAAGTTCTGTTTCAGTGAGTGGAGTCCCCAATAATTCTGCTTGTTCTGCGGGAACTGTCGGGAGGTGGAGGTTATTCAGAAAGGCCTTAGTAAAGTTCGGGTTCGTACCGAACTTTAGGTTTTTCGGCACCCGGACCCGAACATTTACGTAAAAGTTGGGGTTCGGTGATTTTTTTTTTTTATGGCGCTTTTTGAAAGGCTGCAAAGCAGCCAATCAACAAGCGTCATACTACTTGCCCCAAAAGGCTATCACAGCCATGCCTACTATTGGCATGGCTGTGATTGGCCAACTGCAGCATGTGACCCAGCCTCTATTTAAGCTGGAGTCACGTAGCGCCGCCCGTCACTCTGCTCGGATTAGTGTAGGGATAGGCTGCAGTTGCTGTGAGGGAGAGATCAGGGAGAAATCTTATGAAGAACTGCTTCTTTACTCAGCGATCTACAGCAAATGTGTTTTGTGGGTGCAGTGCACAATTGTTTTAAGCCTGCCCTGAGCCAACTACTGCTGAAAACGAACTTTTTGTTCCCCTTCAGTTAGTCAATATCAATACATAATCAGCAGCCATTTTATGCAACGATAGTGCACCAGCACAAGATATCTGCATGTCTGCAAGTCCAGAAATACTGCTTTGAGACACTGGGGTTAAAAAAAAACTTTTTTTCATATAGTGCACATCTAGGATTATACATGCATAAGTTACTGTGAAATTTAGGCCACAAATACAGCTGTCATATGGAGTTAAAAAAATAATAATTGAGTGCAATACCCTACATTAGGGTTTTTATTGGCGGTTAATTATTTTTAACAGACTTAACCACTTTTTACTTTGCTTTGTAAACGCTAACTATGAGGCAAACATCTAATAAGGGACGCGGTCATGGTCGTGGTGGTGGTGTTGGTGCAGCCTCTGGTGCAGGAAGAGGACGTGGCCGTTCTGCCACAGCTACACGTCCTACTGAACCTACTACCTCAGGTCCCAGTAGCCGCCAGAATCTACAGCGATATTTGGTCGGGCCTAATGCCGTTCTAAGGATGGTAAGGCCTGAGCAAGTACAGGCGCTAGTCGATTGGGTGGCCGACAGTGGATCCAGCAACTCCCACCCAGTCATCTGCAGAAAGCGCACAGGTGGCGCCTGAAACCCATGCCTATCAGTCTGTCACATCACCCCTGTGCATATCGGGGAACATGTCTGAGCCTCAAGTCATGCAGCAGTCTCTTTATGCTGTTTGAAGACTCTGCTGGCAGAGTTTCCCAAGGGCATCCACCTAGCCCTTCCCCAGGGGTGCAAGACATAGAATGCACTGACGCACAAACACTTATGTTTCCTGATGAGGACATAAGGTCGTACCACTGACTTTCAGAGTTCGGAGGAAGAGGCAGTGGTGAGACCGAGCCAACAGCGTAGCAAAAGAGGGAGCAGGGTGCAAAAGCAGAGCAGCCGTCGCCAAAACAGTTCGCCTGCTACTGACCACCGTCACCAGGGACCGAGCACACCAAAGGCAGCTTCAAGGAGTTCCCTGGCATAGCACTTCTTCACACAATGTGCTGACGACAAGACTCGAGTGGTTTGCATGCTGTGCCATCAGAGCCTGAAGCGAGGCATTAACTTTCTGAACCTTAGCACAACCTGCATGACCAGGCATCTACATGCGAGACACGGGCTGCAGTGGAGTAAGCACCTTCAAAAATAAGAAAGGGCTCAGGTCCCTCCTGCTCCCTCTTCTGCTGCTGCCTCGGCCTCTTCCTCCACCTCTGGATGAATTTTGGCACCTGCCGCCCAGCAAACAGAGGATGTGCCACCAACAACATCACCTCCATCACCAAGCATCTCCACCATGTCACATGGAAGCGTTCTCTCACAAACCTTGGAGAGAAAGTGTAAATTCCCACCTAGCCACCCTAAACTACTGGCCTTTGAAATGCTGTTATTCAGGCTGGTGGAGACGGACAGCTTCAAACAGCTCATGTGGCTTGCTGTCCCACAGTACGTCGTTCTAAGCCGCCACTACTTCTCCAGGAGAGCCGTGCCTTCCCTGCACAACCAAGTATCGGGTAAAATCAAGTGTGCACTGCGCAACGCCATCTGTGGCAAGGTCCACCTAACCACAGATACGTGGACCAGTAAGCACGGCCAGGGACGCTATATCTCCCTAACTGCACACTGGGTAAATGTAGTGGCGGCTGGGCCCCAGACGGAGAGCTGTTTGGTGCACGTCCTTCCGCCGCCAAGGATTGCAGGGCATCATTCGTTGCCTCCTCTTCCTACTCGGCTTCCTCCTCCTCTTCTACCACCTCCTCATCCGGTCAGCGACAGACCTTCACCACCAACTTCAGCACAGCCAGGGGTAAACGTCAGCAGGCTGTTCTGAAACTGATGTGTTTGGGGGGACAGGCCCCACACCGCGCAGGAGTTGTGGCGGGGTTTAGAACAACAGACGGACGAGTGGTTGCTGCCAGTGAGCCTCAAGCCCGGCCTGGTGGTGTGCGATAATGGGCGAAATCTCGTTGCAGCTCTGGGACTAGCCGGTTTGACGCACATCCCTTGCCTGGCGCATGTGCTGAATTTGGTGGTGCAGAAATTCATTCACAACTACCCCGACATGTCAGAGCTGCTGCATAAAGTGCAGGCCGTCTGTGCGCGCTTCCGGCATTCTCATCCTGCCGCCGCTCGGCTGTCTACTCTACAGCGTAACTTCGGCCTTCCCGCTCACCGCCTCATATGTGACGTGCCCACCAGGTGGAACTCCACCTTACACATGCTGGAGAGACTGTGCGAGCAGCAGCAGGCTGTAGTGGAGTTTCAGCTGCAGCACGCACGGGTCAGTCGCACTGCGGATCAGCCCCACTTCACCACCAATGACTGGGCCTCCATGCGAGACCTGTGTGCCCTGTTTCGTGTACTCCACCAACATGGCCAGTGGCGATGACGCCGTTATCAGCGTTACAATACCACTTCTATGTCTCCTTGAGAAAATACTTAGGGCGATGATGGAAGAGGATGTGGTCCAGGAGGAGGAAGAGGGGTCATCTCTAACACTTTCAGGCCAGTCTTTTAGAAGTGGCTCAGAGGGAGGTTATTTGCAACAGCAGAGGCCAGGTACAAATTTGGCCAGCCAGGGCCCACTACTGGAGGACGAGGAGGAGGATGGGGATGAAGCATGTTCACAGCGGGGTGGCATCCAACGCAGCTCGGGCCCATCACTGGGGCGTGGCTAGGGGGATACGGAGGACGCAGACGATACTCCGCCCACAGAGGACAGCTTGTCCTTACCTCTGGGCAGCCTGGCACACATGAGCAGTGCCTGCGCAACGACAGCAGAGTTGCCCACATTTTTACGTGTGCTGACTACTGGGTGGCCATCCTGTTGGATCCCCGTTACAAAGACAATGTGCCGTCCTTAATTCCCTCACTGGAGCATGATCGGAAGATGCGCGACTACAGGCGCACGCTGGTAGACGCGCTCCTGAGAGCATTCCCGACTGACGCCGGGGGACTAGTGGAAGCACAAGGCGAAGGCAGGGGAGGAGGAAGAGGTTGCCAACGCAGATGTGTCAGCGCCAGCACCTCAGAAGGCAGGGTTGGCATGGCCGACATGTGGAAAAGCTTTGTCACCTCGCCGCAACAACCGGCCCCAACTGCTGATATGGAGTGTGTTAGCAGGAAGCCGCATTTAAACAACATGGTGGAACAGTACCTGTGCACACGACTGCACGTACTGACTGATGGTTCTGCCCCATTCAACTTCTGGGTCTCCAAATTGTCCACATGGCCAGAGCTTTCCCTGTATACCTTGGAGGTGCTGGCCTTCCCTGCAGCCAGTGTACTCTCTGAACGTGTATTTAGCACGGCAGGAGGCGTCATTACAGACAGACGCAGCCGCCTGTCCACAGCCAACGTGGACAAGATCACTTTCATTAAAATGAACCAGGCCTGGATCCCACAGGACTTGTCTGTACCTAGTGCAGAATACACAGTTCTAACAGCCTCAACCATCCATCCTTGTACTCAAGTGCACTTATTCCTTTTTTTTTTTTTATATGTCCCAATATTTTGGGGGATACCCATATGTAAAAATGCAAAATAACACAGATCTGTGTTGGCTACCTATTCCTCCTTCGCCGCCGCTTCCACCTAGACCGCCACGTGAGCCTACACCGCCACATCCACCCATTCACCGCCTCCTCAACCTCTTCCTCCTACATCATTCCTAATTTTTTTATGTTTTTTTAATTAATTTCCCTATCCACATTTGTTTGCAGAACAGTTGCCATGCTCTTAAGCACATTTTGCTGCCTTTTGCAGCCCTCTAGCTCTTGCCAGGGCTATTTTAGAGCTATTTTAGTGGCCAAAAGTTAGGGTCCCCATTGACTTCAATGGGGTTCGGGTTCAAGTTCGGGTCCCGAACCCAAACTTTTTTTTCAAGTTCGGCCGAACCTGAACATCCAGGTGTCTGCTCAACTTTAGCGTTGATATCACCGAAGGGGCTTGTAATAGGATTTGTGGGCGGGCTCAGATTGTAAAGAGAGGAGTAATAGTCCGTGAAACTATCAGCTATGCCTTGTGGATCCATGACTTTAGAGCCGTCTAAAGGTGACTTTTTATAAGGGATTCTGGATTTGGTTCTTTGGGATTTTACTCGTTGAGCCAACAGTTTACCAGCTTTGTTATTTTGCGAGTAATATCTAGCTTTGACTTTTTGTAAGTTCCGCTGATATCTATATAGAAGACAGTCTTTATCTCCTTAAAGACCAGGCTCATTTTCACCTTAAGGACCCGGACATTTTTTGCAAATCTGACCAGTGTCACTTTATGTGTGATAACTTTAAAACGCTTTGACTTATCCAGGCCATTCTGAGATTTGTTTTTTCATCACATTGTACTTCATGACACTGGTAAAATGGAGTCAAAAAAATTAATTTTTATTTATAAAAAAAATACCAAATTTACCAAAAATCTGGAAAAAATTGCATTAAGTACCAGGACATCATGGCGTACCTGTACGCCCTGTGTCCGTAACAGGTTAAATTGGAGCCTGAGGTCTCTCTGGCTGTTTGAGTATAGGGGGGTAATCTTATTTCTCCTCTCCAGATCTTCTATTTTGGTCAACAGCTCTGAGATCTTTTTATCCCTGCATTTTTTTAGCCGCAGAAGCCAATTTAATAAAAAATCCTCTCATAAGTGCTTTATGGGTCGACCATAACTAAAAGGGGGGTGACACTGACCCAATATTATGAAGGAAATACTCCTGCCATGCAGCTTCTATATCCGCTCTGTATAATGTGCCACTAGAAAGGTGTTGTTACGTCAGAGAGAGTGGTGGGTGGAGGAATTGGGTCTCTTGCAGTGATAGAGTAATTGCTGCGTGATCTGACCATTTTATCACTCCTATGGAGGTTTCTAAAACTTTCGGAAGTAATGATCTGGAGAGCAGAAACAGATCTATGCGGGAGTAGTTCCGATGGGTAACAGAGAAGAAGGTGTAGTCCCTCTCCTGTGGGTGCTGTATGCGCCAAATATCATAGAATTCCTCTGAAGAGATCTATCGTTGGAGGGATTAAAGTTTATGCCTGGAGGAGGCTGAGGAATCTAGGTCTGGATCGGGAGTTAAATTGAAATCTTCACAGAGAAGAAGTTGACCCTGTTTGTTTTTATCAATTTTCCTTAGGAGCTTGTTCAGAAAGCTAATTTGATGGGAATTAGGGGCAATAACGCCACCACAGTGTAATGGACGTTATTAATGAGGCATACCTGTATGATGTATCTGCCCGCCTCATCTACAATTTTCGAGATAGGGGTGAATGCGAGTGTATCTCTGAAAGCTAAAAGAACTCCCCTTTTTTTGGTAGTGTGATTTAATAATTATCAGAAATTTGGGGTGGCGAATTCAGTAACTTTCTTGCGCTACTATATGAGTTTCTTGGGCACAAAGTATGTCGCATTTGAAGTCTAGGTCCTCCTTCCACATAAAGGATCTCTTCGGGGGGCTTTTAAGGCCCTTTACATTTAGTGATACAAGCTTAATAACCATTGTACATAAAAGAGAAGCTAAACATTACATTAACCAGGTTGTCCAGGGTAGGAGACTTGGCCCTAGTGATGTTGGGAGCAACTCTTTGGTATCTTTGGAGAACATCCAGTAGCTGAGAAAAGGTGGGAGAAAACTGAAAAACATAAAAAGGACAACAATATAACAGAAAACAGAGAAATCTAAGCAGTATTAAAAACTGCCACATTTGGTAGGGTAAAGTCAATTCCGTGTAGTCAGGAGCCACAAACTTCTTGACTTCTGGATATAGCAGCTATATACACCCAAGTAGAACGGATAGGCAGGCTTCAATGTTTGGTGCCTCTTCCAGACTCCACCAAGCGCCATTCCTCAGAAAGATGGTGGGGGTCTGGAGGTTTCTCTTTCTTGTAGTCAGCAACTTCAATGTTCCAAGAAGATAGGAGAGAACTGCCAGCATCCACTGAACTGATGGTATGCCAGGAGCCATCTTTGTTTATTAACGGCTTAACTAGGAACCCCCAGCGATATGCGATTTTATGATCTCTTAACCCCAGTGTGACAGAGGCCAGTTGGCGATGTTTCAATGTGGCAGCCAAAAGATCAGCGAATAGCTTGATGGTATGGTAAGGGGCCGGCAGGGTACCCTTTTTTCTGGACGCCTCTAGTAGCTGTTCCTTTATGTGAAAATAATGAATCCTCGCCAGCACGTCTCTCGGGATAGAGGCTGGGAGATGGCTGGGTCTTGGAACCCTGTGGGCCCTATCAATAACCAGGTCTTGAGCTGTGAGAGTCAGTATGAGGGCCTGAAATAACAATCAGAGATATTGTTTGAGGTCTTCATTAGGGATATCCTCAGGGATTCCTCTAAACTTTATATTGTTTAGGCGGGATCTGTCTTCCAAATCATTGAGCTTAGCCTTTATTTTTTCTAGCTCTTATGACATTTCAGTATGTGCATCCAATTGATTGTTATGGGAGGACGCAAACCCTCCATATTTTATTTTCAATATGGTACACCCTGGGAAGAAGGCCTTGGATGGTGGCCTGAATAGGGGAGATCAAAGCTTGTAGATCAGCGTGTAGGGATTTGTTGACTTCAATAACCATCTCTTTAAAGGGGCTGTCC
The DNA here is from genome assembly GCF_905171765.1 of Bufo bufo. Classification (NCBI taxonomy): domain Eukaryota; kingdom Metazoa; phylum Chordata; class Amphibia; order Anura; family Bufonidae; genus Bufo; species Bufo bufo. The sequence goes on along the minus strand of NC_053392.1, from coordinate 5,812,896 downwards.
GAGTTATGGAAAAAAAATATATAATATAGCACTGTAAATCTGATGGTCAGTGATATATAACTAATGTGAAGGTCAGCTCCATAGTAGTAGGCACAGCAGTCAGAGACAGTGACACAATGGCACAGTTCACACAGGGGTTTGCCTGTTTTCTTTATTCTCATCCACAAACAAAATATAAAGCCTTTACATTCAGGCAAAGATACAAAATAACTTCCTGCTCGGCTGAGCACTAACTAAACATAAAATTACCCTTTCTATACGGGTGGCCTACTACCAGCCACACGACACAATTCAAAATAAACTCTGTGTCCTTTTTGTTGCTTTAGCAGACTTCAGCAGCAATGGTGAAAGCCAGTCAGTTCAACCAGTCCCCACCCAGACATGCTCATAGTGCAAACCTTCATAGCCCAGAAATGAGCTGAGCTCCATCACCTGGCTCAGAGCTCTATATGAAACCTGTTCTGGACAGGAAGGGAATGAGGAGCCCCGCTACCAACCTGCATCCTCATTCCATTAAAATCCAGGCCCGACAACACCATGTATGTTTTGCTAAGGCAGACCATCTTTTCCTGGATTTCTGATATCTCACCCAGGTTTCCTAGTGGAGATATCCACCTCCTGTAGCGTAGTACATGGTATATGAAAGAAACCTAGGTGAAATATAACTATTCTCTACTACTTTTCCAGTTACTCTCTCACACTAAGCTAAGCAAGTTTTAAGCAAAAAAATATCTATTTCCTAATTTCCCTGGTTCTCTTCTGGCCCTTTGTTTACTTGCAACATCAACAATCTGTGCCCCTCCCCCTGTAGTGCTAAGGGAGTGAATACAAGTACTGCCCTGAGTGACATCTGCCGGCTGGGAGACTCAGCAGCATATTGTATGTGTAGGACTACAAGTCCCAGCTGTACAATGACACTGCTGATACACACAGGATCTTCCCCCTACCTGCAATGCTCTGCAGAACTTCTCTATCAGCTCCTGTGCCCAGCATTTGTCTCCTCACTGCCTGCAGCTACACAGTAAACACTTGTCTGTGCAGCTGAAGGGGTTAAAAATCCTGGGAGAGGGCAATAAGCAGCAGCCGGCAGTGCAGGGGGGCGTGGCCAGCACAGTGAAGTCTTGTGTACAGATCTCTCGGGCTTGTGCACGAACATTATCAGAGCAGGGAGAGAAGCTGACATCATAGTCCATGTGACCCTCAGTGAAATCTGAGAAACCAGCCACTGGAGATAAAGTGAGTTAATTGGAAAGCTGTTACATTTGCCTAGTTAGAAACATAGAACAAAAAAGTATCTACGGGACACCCCCTTTAACCCGTGCACCCTAAAATAGTGCCAATCAAACCGTCATCTCATCCCGCAAAAAATGAGACCCTACTTAAGATAATCGCCCAAAAACTGAAAAAACTATGGCTCTCAGACTATGGAGACACTAAAACATTTTTTTTGTTTTAAAAATGAAATCATTGTGTAAAACTTACATAAATAAAAAAAAATTGTATACATATTAGGTATCGCCGCGTCCGTGACAACCTGCTCTATAAAATTACCACATGATCTAACCTGTCAGATGAATGTTGTAAATAACAAAAAAAAAAACGTGCCAAAAAATCTATTTCTTGTTACCTTGCCGCACAAAAAAGTGTAATTTAGAGCAACCAAAAATCATATGTACCCTAAACTAGTACCAACAAAACTGCCACCCTATCCCGTAGTTTCTAAAATGGGGTCACTTTTTTGGAGTTTCTACTCTGGGGGTGCATCAGGGGGGCTTCAAATGGGACATGGTGTATGGCATTCCTTTCCTTCTGCGCCCTGCCGTGTGCCCGTACAGCGGTTTACGACCACATATGGGGTGTTTCTGTAAACTACAGAATCAGGGCCATAAATATTGAGTTTTGTTTGGCTGTTAACCCTTGCTTTGTAATTGGGAAAAAAATATTAAAATGGAAAATCTGCCAAAAAAGTGGAATTTTGAAATTGTATCTCTATTTTCCATTAAATCTTGTGCAACACCTAAAGGGTTAACAAAGTTTGTAAAATCAGTTTTGAATACCTTGAGGGGTGTAGTTTCTTAGATGGGGTCACTTTTATGGAGTTTCTACTCTAGGGGTGCATCAGGGGGCTTCAAATGGGACATGGTGTCAAAAAACCAGTCCAGCAAAATCTGGCTTCCAAAAACCATACGGCGCACCTTTCTCTCTACGCCCTACTGTGTGCCCGTACAGTAGTTTACGGCCACATATGGGGTGTTTCTGTAAACGGCAGAGTCAGGGCAATAAAGATACAGTCTTGTTTGGCTGTTAACCCTTGCTTTGTTGGTGGAAAAAATTGGTTAATATGGAAAATTAGGCAAAAAAATTAAATTCTCAAATTTCATCCCCATTTGCCAATAACTCTTGTGCAACACCTAAACGGTTAACGAAGTTTTTAAAATCAGTTTTGAATACCTTGAGGGGTGTAGTTTATAGAATGGGGTCATTTTTGGGCGGTTTCTATTATGTAAGCCTCGCAAAGTGACTTCAGACCTGTAGTGGTCCCTAAAAATTGTTTTTTTGTAAATTTCTGAAAAATTTCAAGATTTGCTTCTAAACTTCTAAGCCTTGTAACATCCCCAAAAAATAAAATATCATTCCCAAAATGCTACAAACATGAAGTAGACATATGGGGAATGTAAAGTCATCACAATTTTTGGGGCTATTACTATGTATTACAGAAGTAAAGAAACTGAAACTTTGAAATTTGCAAATCTTTCAAAATTTTTGGTAAATATGGTATTTTTTTATGTAAAAAAATTAACTTTTTTGACCCAATTTTAGCAGTGTCATGAAGTACAATATGTGACGAAAAAACAATCTCAGAACGGCCTGGGTAAGTCAAAGCGTTTTAAAGTTATCAGCACTTAAAGTGACACTGGTCAGATTTGCAAAAAATGGCCAAGTCCTTAAGGTGAAATAGGGCTGAGTCCTTAAGGGGTTAAGGGCATTTTTTGAGGACCAGGCCATTTTTTGCAAATCTCACCAGTGTCACTTTATGTGGTGATAACTTTAAAACGCTTTTACTTATCCAAGCCATTCTGAGATTGTTTTTTCGTCACATATTGTACTTCATAACACTGGTAAAATGGAGTCAAAAAAATTCATTTTTATTTATAAACAAATACCAAATTTACCCAAATTTTGGAGAAATTTGCAAATTTCCAAGTTTCAATTTCTCTACTTCTATAATACACAGTAAAACCTCCAAAAATAGTTATTAGTTTACATTCCCCATATGTCTACTTCATGTTTGAATCATTTTGGGAATGCCATTTTATTTTTTGGGGACGTTACAAGGCTTAGAAGTTTAGATGCAAATCTTGAAAATTTTCTGAAATTTTCAAAAACCCACTTTTTAGGGACCAGTTCAGGTCTGAAGTCACTTTGTGAGGCTTACATAATAGAAACCACCCAAAAGTGACCCCATTCTAGAAACTACACCCCTCAAGGTATTCAAAACTGATTTTACAAACCTCATTAATAGAGTTGAGCGAACACCTGGATGTTCGGGTTCGAGAAGTTCGGCCGAACTTCCCGGAAATGTTCGGGTTCGGGATCCGAACCCGACCCGAACTTCGTCCCGAACCCGAACCCCATTGAAGTCAATGGGGACCCGAACTTTTCGGCACTAAAAAGGCTGTAAAACAGCCCAGGAAAGAGCTAGAGGGCTGCAAAAGGCAGCAACATGTAGGTAAATCCCCTGCAAACAAATGTGGATAGGGAAATGAATAAAAATAAAAAAATAAAAATTAACCAATATCAATTGGACAGAGGTCCCATAGCAGAGAATCTGGCTTCACGTCAGCAGAGAATCAGTCTCTTCATGCCATAGCAGAGAATCTGGCTTCATGTCAGCAGAGAATCAGTCTTCATGTCATAGCAGAGAATCAGGCTTCACGTCACCCACCACTGGAACAGGCCACTGTCACATATTTAGGCCCAGGCACCCAGGCAGAGGAGAGAGGTCCCATAACAGAGATTCAGGCTTCATGTCAGCAGAGAATCAGTCTTCATGTCATAGCAGAGAATCAGGCTTCACGTCACCCACCACTGGAACAGGCCACTGTCACATATTTAGGCCCCGGCACCCAGACAGAGGAGAGAGGTCCCGTAACAGAGAATCTGGCTTCATGTCAGCACAGAATCAGTCTTCATGTCATAGCAGAGAATCAGGCTTCACGTCAGCCATCACTGGAACAGGCCACTGTCACATATTTAGGCCCAGGCACACAGGCAGAGGAGAGAGGTCGCGTAACAGAGAATCTAGCTTCATGTCAGCACAGAATCAGTCTTCATGTCATAGCAGAGAATCAGGCTTCACGTCACCCACCACTGGAACAGGCCACTGTCACACATTTAGGCCCCAGCACCCAGACAGAGGAGAGGTTCATTCAACTTTGGGTTGCCCCGCAATATAATGGTAAAATGAAAATAAAAATAGGATTGAATGAGGAAGTGCCCTGGAGTACAATAATATATTGTTAAGGGGAGGTAGTTTATGTCTAATCTGCACAAGGGATGGACAGGTCCTGTGAGATCCATGCCTGGTTCATTTTTATGAACGTCAGCTTGTCCACATTGGCTGTAGACAGGCGCCTGCGTTTGTCTGTAATGACGCCCCCTGCCGTGCTGAATACACGTTGAGACAAAACGCTGGCCGCCGGGCAGGCCAGCACCTCCAAGGCATAAAAGGCTAGCTCTGGCCACGTGGACAATTTGGAGACCCAGAAGTTGAATGGGGCCAAACCATCAGTCAGTACGTGGAGGGGTGTGCACAGGTACTGTTCCACCATGTTAGTGAAAATGTCACGGATGGTGTACAGGAAACAAGATGATACAAATAACAAATGATGACTCACTGGATCCACAACTAAGGAACATAAAGGGGAGACCCCTGCAATCGACCTGCCGCTCTCCCTTAATGCTCAGCCTATGCGACCACTCTAAAGGTGAATGGGCGCATATCCACGTACCTCGGCTATCTTAACCTGAAGGCCCTACAATAGTGAGGGGACACGACCACCGGCTCCCTACACAGACACGGAGGGAGTCAGGGTCCCCTGGATCCAGACAACAGAAAATCATAAATACAAAACAGCACTTATCTGAAGACGACTGTGAACTGAGAACTGGGAGCTGGGAGCTGAAGTCAGCATGCACACTCATTCCAGGAAGTAGTATCAGCCACACCCAACTACCTTATGGGGGAGAATATAAAGGGAGGTAATGAGTCTGACTGCATGACAGCTGAGATAGCCTAACGAGGTGAGGAATAGAAACCAAAACAAAGAAACTCAAGGGGGAGGATCTGAACGGCTCCTGTCAGAGCCTCTCAGCTGTCTGCTTGTGACAGTACCCCTCCCTCTAGGAGTGGACTCCGGACACTCAGGGCCCACCTTCTCAGGATGGGACCTATGGAAAGCCCTGATGAGGCGAGAGGCCTTAATGTCTGTCACTGGGAGCCACATCCTCTCCTCAGGACCATAACCCTCCCAATGAACGAGGTACTGGAGGGAACCGCGGACAAGACGAGAATCCACAATCCTAGAGACCTGAAATTCAAGATTCCCATCAACCATAATCGGAGGAGGAGGCAAAGGAGAAGGTACAATAGGTTGAACATAAGGTTTCAATAAGGACTTATGGAAAACATTATGGATCTTCCAAGTCTGAGGAAGATCAAGACGGTAGGCAACAGGATTGATGACAGACAGGATCTTGTAAGGCCCAATAAACCTAGGACCCAACTTCCAGGAGGGAACCTTCAATTTGATATTCTTGGTAGACAGCCACACCAAATCACCAACATTCAGGTCCGGACCAGGCATACGTCTCTTATCCGCCACACGCTTATATCTCTCACTCATATTCTTTAGATTATCCTGAATATTTTGCCAAATAGATGACAAAGACGAGGAGAATCTGTCCTCATCAGGCAAACCAGAAGAGCCCTCTCCAGAGAAAGTCCCAAACTGCGGATGAAACCCATATGCACCAAAAAATGGTGACTTATCAGAGGACTCCTGACGACGGTTATTTAAAGCAAACTCAGCAAGGGACAAAAACGAACACCAATCCTCCTGATTCTCCGCCACAAAACAGCGCAGATATGTCTCCAGATTCTGATTGACACGCTCTGTCTGGCCATTCGACTGCGGATGGAAAGCAGAAGAGAATGACAAGCGAACCCCCAAGCGAGAACAGAAAGCCTTCCAGAATCTGGAAACAAACTGCGTGCCCCTATCAGAGACTATGTCAGAAGGAATCCCATGCAATTTGACAATGTGGTCAACAAATGCCTGCGCCAGCGTCTTAGCATTGGGCAAACCGGGAAAAGGGATAAAGTGCACCATTTTGCTAAAACGGTCCACCACCACCAGAATCACAGACTTCCCCGAGGAACGAGGCAAGTCCGTTATGAAGTCCATGGACAGATGTGTCCAAGGACGGGAAGGAATGGGCAAAGGAAGGAGAGGACCTGATGGCCGTGAGTGAGGGACCTTGGCACGAGCGCAAGTCTCGCAAGCTGCCACAAAACCCTCAACTGACTTACGAAGCGCAGGCCACCAGAATCTCCGAGCAATGAGATCCAGTGTGGCTCTTGTCCCCGGGTGCCCAGCAAGGACCGTATCATGGTGTTCTTTAAAAATCTTGTGTCTCAAAGCGAGAGGCACAAACAACCTCCCAGGAGGACAAAGATCAGGAGCTTCTGACTGGGCTGCCTGCACCTCTGCCTCCAAATCAGGAAAAAGAGCAGAGACCACCACACCTTCAGCTAAAATAGGACCCGGGTCTTCAAAATTCCCACCTCCCGGGAAACAACGTGACAGGGCATCTGCCTTCACATTCTTAACCCCAGGGCGGAACGTAACAACAAAATTAAACCTTGAAAAGAACAAAGACCATCTGGCCTGTCTCGGGTTCAGACGCTTGGCTGACTCCAAGTAGGCCAGATTTTTATGGTCAGTAAACACGGTAATAGGGTGTCTGGCTCCCTCTAGCCAATGGCGCCATTCCTCAAAAGCCAACTTGATGGCCAACAATTCCCTATCTCCCACATCATAATTTCTCTCTGCGGAGGAGAGCTTCTTTGAGAAAAAGGCACACGGTTGCCATTTGGCAGGAGAGGAACCCTGAGACAAGACCGCCCCCACCCCCACCTCAGAAGCATCAACCTCAACTATGAAGGGTAAGGAAACATCAGGTTGTACTAGGATGGGAGCGGAAGCAAAACTCTCCTTGATATCAGAAAAGGCCTTACGCGCCTCTACCGACCAGGAAGAAAAATCTACCCCCTTTCTGGTCATATCCGTGAGTGGTTTAACAACAGAGGAATAATTCAAAATAAATTTCCTGTAATAATTAGCAAAGCCCAAAAAACGCATCAGCGCCTTCTGATTCTCAGGAAGCTCCCACTCAAGCACAGCGCGGACCTTCTCGGGGTCCATGCGAAAACCAGAAGCGGAGACAAGAAACCCCAGAAATTGGATCTCTGGAACCGCAAACACACATTTTTCCAGTTTCGCGTATAATTTATTCTCCCGCAGGATGAGTAAGACCTGACATAAGTGTTCCTTATGAGTTTTGAAATCAGGAGAAAAAATCAAAATGTCATCCAAATACACTAATACAAATTTTCCCATTAAATGATAAAAAATGCTGTTGACGAAATGCTGAAAAACGGCTGGGGCATTCATCAAACCAAAAGGCATAACTAAATTCTCAAAATGGCCCTCAGGGGTATTGAAAGCCGTCTTCCATTCGTCTCCTTCTCTGACCCTAACCAGGTTGTATGCCCCTCTTAGGTCTAATTTGGAAAAGACTTTCGCCCCAACAACCTGGTTAAACAAATCTGGGATTAAAGGAAGCGGATACGGATCACGAATAGTGATACTGTTCAGCTCCCTGAAATCCAGACAAGGTCTTAAAGAACCATCTTTTTTCTTAACAAAGAAAAAACCAGCGGCAACAGGTGACTTTGAGGGTCGTATGTGTCCTTTTCTCAGACTCTCAGAGATATAAGCACGCATCGCGACCCTCTCAGGTTGGGAAAGATTGTATAAACGAGATTTAGGCAGCTTGGCGCCTGGGATGAGATAAATAGGGCAATCATACTCCCTGTGCGGAGGCAAATCCTGAACTCCACTCTCAGAGAAAACATCCAAAAATTCAGAGAGGAAAGGTGGTACAGTTTTAGTAGAAACCTCAGAAATAGATGTTATGAGGCAATTCTCTCTGCAAAAGTCACTCCAACCATTTATTTGCCTCGCTGTCCAATCAATGGTGGGGTTATGTTTAGAGAGCCAGGGTAGCCCCAACACTAGAGGAGTAGGCAAACCGCTAAGGACGAAACATGACACATCCTCAACATGAGTATCATTCACAATTAAACGGATATTGTGAACTATGCCCTTTAATGATTTCTGAGAAAGTGGAGCTGAATCAATAGAAAAAACAGGAATATTTTTTCGCAAAGTGCAAACCTGGAAACCATGAGTTATTGCAAATTGGTTATCAATGAGGTTGACAGCTGCTCCACTATCCACAAAAATCTCACAAAAAATGCTCTTGCTCTCTAGCGCCACCCTAGCAGGCAGGACAAAACGGGAACTACAAGCAAAAGACAATTCTTCAATTTCCGCCTCAACCCTGCCAATAGTAACAGACGGAACATTTTTAAAAGATTTTTTCCTTTTTGTCTCTTTATTACTCCCAGAAAACTGCCTGAATCTCCTAGAGGGACAAACATTTGCCAGATGATTTATACCTCCACAACAAAAGCAAACACTCCCCTGCGGGCTGAATCCTCTATTGTCAGAGGCAATCAACCCCAGCTGCATGGGCTCCTGCTCAGAAGGGGCTGACAGCGACTGAGACCCCTGTGCACAGAATGACACCGGTGCACTGTCCCGGGACTGAGCATGACAAGAAGGAGAAATCTCTCCTCTTTCTCTAAGACGCCTGTCAATACGAACGGCCTGAGACATAGCAGAATTCAAGGAGGTAGGTCTTTCATGAAAGGCAAATGCATCTTTCAATCCCTCAGAAAGACCATAGCAAAATTGACTTCGGAGTGCAGCATCATTCCAACCCGTATCTGCTGCCCATCTCCGAAATTCTGAGCAGTATATCTCTGCGGATTGTTTACCTTGGCATAACAGACGTAGTCTAGACTCAGCCAGAGCAATACGATCCGGATCATCATATATCTGACCCAGGGCAAAAAAGAATTCATCCACTGAACGGAGGGGTTGTGCCCCCTCCGGCAGGGAAAAGGCCCAGGACTGAGCATTACCCCTGAGCAGCGATATAATGATCCCCACCCTCCGTTCTTCATCACCGGAAGAATGGGGAAGAAGGCGAAAATGGAGTTTGCAAGCCTCTCTAAAACGTACAAAATTCTCACTACCCCCCGGAAAACGTATCCGGGAGCGAAATCTTAGGCTCAGCACAAACTCCATGAACGCAAGCTGAACCGGTCACTTGAAACTGAGAAAAAGTCTTACGGAGATCAGCTACCTCCAATGAAAGACCCTGGAAGCGTTCAGCCAAAAGTGAAACCGGATCCATGCTTGAGACGGTTTTGGTGGCTGATAATGTCACGGATGGTGTACAGGAAACAAGATGATACAAATAACAAATGATGACTCACTGGATCCACAACTAAGGAACATAAAGGGGAGACCCCTGCAATCGACCTGCCGCTCTCCCTTAATGCTCAGCCTATGCGACCACTCTAAAGGTGAATGGGCGCATATCCACGTACCTCGGCTATCTTAACCTGAAGGCCCTACAATAGTGAGGGGACACGACCACCGGCTCCCTACACAGACACGGAGGGAGTCAGGGTCCCCTGGATCCAGACAACAGAAAATCATAAATACAAAACAGCACTTATCTGAAGACGACTGTGAACTGAGAACTGGGAGCTGGGAGCTGAAGTCAGCATGCACACTCATTCCAGGAAGTAGTATCAGCCACACCCAACTACCTTATGGGGGAGAATATAAAGGGAGGTAATGAGTCTGACTGCATGACAGCTGAGATAGCCTAACGAGGTGAGGAATAGAAACCAAAACAAAGAAACTCAAGGGGGAGGATCTGAACGGCTCCTGTCAGAGCCTCTCAGCTGTCTGCTTGTGACAGAAATGTTGCCTCCTGCTAACACGTTCCGTATCAGGTGGTGGTGCAGTTAGCTGTGGCGTGGTGACAAAACTTTTCCACATCTCTGCCATGCTAACCCTGCCCTCAGAGGAGCTGGCCGTGACACAGCTGCGTTGGCGACCTCTTGCTCCTCCTCTGCCTTCGCCTTGGGCTTCCACTGGTTCCCCTGTGACATTTGGGAATGCTCTCAGTAGCGCGTCTACCAACGTGCGCTTGTACTCGCGCATCTTCCTATCACGCTCCAGTGTAGGAAGTAAGGTGGGCACATTGTCTTTGTACCGGGGATCCAGCAGGGTGGCAACCCAGTAGTCCGCACACGTTAAAATGTGGGCAACTCTGCTGTGGTTGCGCAGGCACTGCAGCATGTAGTCGCTCATGTGTGCCAGGCTGCCCAGAGGTAAGGACAAGCTGTCCTCTGTGGGAGGCGTATCGTCATCGTCCTGTGTTTCCCCCCAGCCACGCACCAGTGATGGGCCCGAGCTGCTTTGGGTGCCACCCCGCTGTGAACATGCTTCATCCTCATCCTCCTCCTCATCCTCGTCCTCCAGTAGTGGGCCCTGTCTGGCCACATTTGTACCTGGCCTCTGGTGTTGCAAAAAACCTCCCTCTGAGTCACTTCGAAGAGACTGGCCTGAAAGTGCTAGAAATGACCCCTCTTCCTCCTCTTCCTCCTGGGCCACCTCCTCTTCCATCATCGCCCTAAGTGTTTTCTCAAGGAGACATAGAAGTGGTATTGTAACGCTGATAACGGCGTCATCGCCACTGGCCATGTTGGTGGAGTACTCGAAACAGCGCAACAGGGCACACAGGTCTCGCATGGAGGCCCAGTCATTGGTGGTGAAGTGGTGCTGTTCCGCAGTGCGACTGACCCGTGCGTGCTGCAGCTGAAACTCCACTATGGCCTGCTGCTGCTCGCACATTCTGTCCAGCATGTGCAAGGTGGAGTTCCACCTGGTGGGCACATCGCATATGAGGCGGTGAGCGGGAAGGCCGAAGTTACGCTGTAGCGCAGACAGGCGTGCAGCAGCAGGGTGTGAACGCCGTAAGGGCGAACAGACGGCCTGCACTTTATGCAGCAGCTCTGACATGTCGGGGTAGTTGCGAATGAACTTCTGCACCGCCAAATTCAGCACATGCGCCAGGCAAGGGATGTGCGTCAAACCGGCTAGTCCCAGAGCTGCAACGAGATTTCGCCCATTATCGCACACCACCAGGCCGGGCTTGAGGCTCACCGGCAGCAACCACTCGCCGGTCTGTTGTTCTATACCCCGCCACAACTCCTGTGCGGTGTGGGGCCTGTCCCCCAAACATATGAGTTTCAGAACGGCCTGCTGACGTTTACCCCGGGCTGTGCTGAAGTTGGTGGTGAAGGTGTGTGGCTGACTGGATGAGCAGGTGGAAGAAGAGGAGGAGGAAGCTGAGTAGGAGGAGAAGGAGACAGGAGGCAAAGAATGTTGCCCTGCGATCCTTGGCGGCGGAAGGACGTGCGCCAAACAGCTCTCCGCCTGGGGCCCAGCCGCCACTACATTTACCCAGTGTGCAGTTAGGGAGATATAGCGTCCCTGGCTGTGCTTACTGGTCCACGTATCTGTGGTTAGGTGGACCTTGCCACAGATGGCGTTGCGCAGTGCACACTTGATTTTATCGGACACTTGGTTGTGCAGGGAAGGCACGGCTCTCTTGGAGAAGTAGTGCCGGCTGGGAACAACATACTGTGGGACAGCAAGTGACATGAGCTGTTTGAAGCTGTGTGTGTCCACCAGCCTAAATGACAGCATTTCATAGGCCAGTAGTTTAGAAATGCTGGCATTCAGGGCCAGGGATCGAGGGTGGCTAGGTGGAATTTACGCTTTCTCTCAAATGTTTGTGAGATGGAGAGCTGAACGCTGCCGTGTGACATGGTTGAGATGCTTGGTGACGCAGGTGGTGGTGTTGGTGGTACATCCCATGTTTGCTGGGCGGCAGGTGCCAAGTTCCTCCAGAGGCGGAGGAAGAGGCCGAGGCGGCGGCAGCAGCAGAAGACGGCCGAGGCGGCAGCAGCAGAAGAGGTAGCAGGGGGAGCCTGAGTGACTTCTTTGTTTTTAAGGTGTTTACTCCACTGCAGTTCATGCTTTGCATGCAGGTGCCTGGTCATGCAGGTTGTGCTAAGGTTCAGAACGTTAATGCCTCGCTTCAGGCTCTGATGGCACAGCGTGCAAACCACTCGGGTCTTGTCGTCAGCACATTGTTTAAAGAAGTGCCATGCCAGGGAACTCCTTGAAGCTGCCTTTGGGGTGCTCGGTCCCAGATGGCGGCGGTCAGTAGCAGGCGGAGTCTATTGGCGGCGGGTGTTCTGATTTTGCCCACTGCTCCCTCTTTGTCTTTTGCTACGCTGTTGGCTCGGTCTCACCACTGCCTCTTCCTCTGAACTGTGAAAGTCAGTGGCACGACCTTCATTCCATGTGGGGTCTAGGACCTCATCGTCCCCTGCATCGTCTTCCACCCAGTCTTGATCCCTGACCTCCTGTTCAGTCTGCACACTGCAGAAAGACGCAGCAGTTGGCACCTGTGTTTCGTCATCATCAGAGACGTGCTGAGGTGGTATTCACATGTCCTCATCATCAGGAAACATAAGTGGTTGTGCGTTAGTGCATTCTATCTCTTCCACCCCTGGGAAAGGGCTAGGTGGATGCCCTTGGGAAACCCTGGCAGCAGAGTCTTCAAACAGCATAAGAGACTGCTGCATAACTTGAGGCTCAGACAGTTTCCCTGATATGCATGGGGGTGATGTGACAGACTGATGGGCTTGGTTTTCATGCGCCATCTGTGTGCTTTCTGCAGAAGACTGGGTGGGAGATAATGTGAACGTGCTGGATGCACTGTCGGCCACCCAATTGACTAATGCCTGTACCTGCTCAGGCCTTACCATCCTTAGAACGGCATTGGGCCCCACCAAATATCCCTGTAAATTCTGGCGGCTACTGGGACCTGAGGTAGTTGGTACACTAGGACGTGTGGCTGTGGCAGAATGGCCACGTCCTCTCCCAGCACCAGAGGGTCCACTAACACCACCACGACCATGTCACGGCCGCGTCCCTTACTAGATGTTTTCCTCATTGTTACCGTTCACCACAATAAGAAAAATATTATTCGGGCCAATGTATTGAATTTAAAATTCAGGCCTTTTTTTTACAGACACCTAACACTATCTGGCTATCTATTTAGGTACCGAATTACACTAATACAGGCACACAAGTAATGACAGATTTGGTTGAATATAAATGTGAGGCCTATTTTTTACGCGCTGTGTGACAGATATACCTTTAATCACAGAATTAGACTTGTATCTGCACTGTAGCGTGTGTGTTAAGTTTTTCAGAATGACACTATCAGCCCATTCAATCTAAGATATCCTTTTTGGGATAGATTTAAAGTAGGCCTGATATAGCATAAACTACTTATTTATGAGAATGCAAATTTGCTTTTGGCGGTCACTACAAATAATTTGACCAGCTAAAACAGTACTGATTTGGTTGAATATAAATGTCAGGTCTATTTTTTAGGCGCTGGGTGACAGGCTCAACTTGGCCCCTGATGTAGTATATGGCCAAAAAATAACCACACTATTGATGGTTAAATGCACTTGGGTGACACAGGCTCAGCCTGCACCAGATGTAGGATATAGCAAAAAATAACCACACTATTTATGGTTAAATGCACTTGGGTGACACAGGCTCAGCCTGCACCTGATGTAGGATATATAGCAAAAAATAACCACACTATTGATGGTTAAATGCACTTGGTGGTAGCTTGTGCTGGCGCACCACAAGCCACAAAATGGGCGCCGATCACCCCAGAAAAAAGTGATATAAAAACGCTCTGGGCAGCCTAAAAAAAGTGAGCAATTCAATATCAGCACTTCAATGATCCACAGCTGGTGATCGATCACTGAATTAAGTCTTTTGGAGGAGTTAAATCTGCCTAATCTCGCCCCTAACGTCGCAGCAAGCAAACCTCATCCCTATGCTTGAATCAGCAAAGTGACGTGCAGCGCTACGTGACCCAAGCTTATATAGAGGCTGGGTCACATGCTGCACTGGCAATCACAGCCATGCCAATAGTAGGCAAGGCTGTGATGGCCTCTTGGGCAAGTAGTATGACGCTTGTTGATTGGCTGCTTTGCAGCCTTTCAAAAAGCGCCAAGAAAGCGCCGAACACCGAACCCGGACTTTTACGAAAATGTCTATACAGTTCGGGTTCGCTCATCCCTACTCATTAACCCTTTAGGTGTTCCCCAAGAGTTGATGGCAAATGGAGATGAAATTTCAGAATTTGAATTTTTTTGCCAAATTTTCCATTTTAATCCATTTTTTCCACTAACAAAGCAAGGGTTAACAGCCAAACAAACTATATTTATTGCCTCACTCTGCGGTTTACAGAAACCCAGATATGTGGTCGTATACCCACTGTACGGCCCCACGTTAGGGCGTAGTAGGGAATGGAGCGCCGTGTGGTTTTTGGAAGGCAGATTTCGCTGGACTGGTTTATTTACACCTTGTCCCATTTGAAGCCCCCTGATGCACCCCTAGAGTAGAAACTCCAAAAAACGTGAACCATTTTGAAACTACGGGATAAGGTGGCAGTTTTTTTGGTACTATTATTGGGTACATATGATTTTTGGTTGCTCTATATTACACTTTTTGTGAAGCAAAGTAACAAAAATAGGAATTCTGAAATTTAATCTCCATTTGCCATTGACTCTTGTGGAACACTTAAAGGGTTAACAAAGTTTGTATAATAATCAGTTGTTGAATACCTTGAGGGGTGTAGTTTCTTAAATGGGGTCACTTTTTTTGGAGTTTCTACTCTAGGGTGCATCAGGGGGGCTTCAAAATGGACATGGTGTCAAAAAAACAAAGTCCAGCAAAACTGCCTTCCAAAATCCATATGGCATTCCTTTCCTTTCTGCGCCCTGCCGTGTGCCCGTATACAGCAGTTTATGACCACATTTGGGGTGTTTCTGTAAACTAAAGAATTAGGGCGATAAATATCAAGTTTTGTTTTGGCTGTTAACCCTAGCCTTATTACCGGAATAAAAGGATTAAAATGGAAAATTTGCCAGAAATACCTGTTTTGGCACCGTTTTTATTTTATATTTACAACATTCATCTGACAGATTAGATCATGTGCTAATAGAGCAGGTTTTTATGGACGCAGCGATACCTAATATGTTTACTTTTTTAAATGTATTTAAGTTTTACACAAATATCATTTTTGAAACAAAACAAATCATTTTAGTGTTTCCATAGTTCCATAAAGAGCCATATTTTTTTTTATTTTTTGGGCAATTGTCTTAGTTAGGGTCTCATTTTTTGCAGGATGAGATGACTGTTTTAATGGAATGATTTTGGGGTGCATATACCTTTTTGATCGCTTGCTATTACACTTTTTGTGATGTAAGATGACAAAATTTTTGCTTTTTTACACCATTTGGGTTAGATCATGTGATATTTTTATAGAGCAGGTTCTTACGGTCACGGCAATACCTAATATGTGTACCTTTTTTTATTTATTAAGGTTTTACACAATAATATCATTTTTGAAACCAAAAAAACTTGTTTTAGTGTCTCCATAATCTGAGAGACATAGATTTTTTTATTTTTTGGGCCATTGTCTCACGTAGGGGCTCATTTTTTGCAGGATGAGGCGACTGTTTGAAAGGTACTATTTTGGCGTACATACAACTTTTTTTTATCACTTTTATCACCTTTTTTGGGAAGTAAGGTGGGCAAAATTTCAATTTCATCATAGTTTTTATTTTATATGGTGTTCACCGTGCGGGGAATGTAACATGACCGTTTTATAGATCAGGTCGTTACGGAATCGGTGATATATTTTTAATCAGAGATGAATGTGTTTTTTTTTTTTTTAACCCAGACCCACTTGGTTCTTGAAGATCCAGTGGGTCTGATGTCTGTATAATACAGTACAGTACACTATATAGTGTATTGCACTGTATTTCACTTACTTTGTCTGAACAGATCTCTGCCTTTAGCACAGATCTGTTCAGCACCATGGACAGCAGGATGCCTGAGAAGGCGTCCTGTTGACATGGGAACCTTCCCCGTCTGCCACAACTGAGCAGAAGGGGAGAGGGAGGGAGCTCCCTCCCCTTCCATACAGCGGTCCCTACGGACCGCGGCATGGAATGGGTTAAAACGGCTTACATCTGCACAGATGTCAGACGTTTGAATCAGAGTGTCAGCAATGAGCTGACACTGATTCAACCTGCCCTCGTTCATCCTGAACCGCTCGCTCCCCCCCCCTGCGCCCCGCGAGGAATAAAAAAACGCAGAGGGCTCCAGGGGGGGGGGTTGTTAACGTCTAAAATACGGGCACTTTGAGGTTTCTGATCCCTGCGGTCACGGACGCAGGGGATCAAGAAACTTGCATAAGCGCTACAAACCGCAAGTCTGAATTGACCTTGGTTTGTAGCGATCGATAATGCCGGGGGGGGTCACAGGACCCCCCTAGGCATTGTCAAAGAGTGCCTACGAATGATTTCAACAGGCACCCCGGTTCCGATCACTGCCGGCTGTGCGGCAGTGATCAAAAACTACAAAGGACGTACGGGTACGCCCTGTGTCCTTAAGTACCCGGGACATCAGGGCGTACTGTACCCCCTGTGTCCTTAAGGGTTAGGCAACGTACCCGAGGCGGGTTGACTTGATGTTTGGAATTGGGCCAGGTTAGGGGCCACCGAATGAGAGTTCTTGGTGAGTCAGTATATTCACTCACCGCTCTGGAGGCACCGGAGAGACGCGGCCTCTGCTTCTCCGGACTGCTGGTAGAGGACAAAGATGGCACATGCCACGTCGGGAAGGCAGCGGTACGGCTGAATCCCCCACATCAGGGTGTTTGAGAGGTCTACTGCCGCTGCTTCTCCCCGGTATGCGCAGTGGTGAGGGCTCATTATTCCCGGTGTCTGGGGAAGGAGGAGATGCCTCCGGGTGCATGCTGTGGCGGGGAGAATGATCCCTGAGAGCCTGCTTGCGATCCTCAAAACACGGATGCCGCCCGTGTGCCTTCTGCAATTACGGAACAGGCGGCCATTATAGAAATGCCGATAGTTGTCCGCAAAACGGACAAGAATAAGACATGATCTATAATTTTCACGGGGCCCACGGGAATGGAGCAAACGGAAATTCGGGGACAGCACACAGAGTGCTGTCCACATCTTTTGCGGCCTGCTGAAGTGAATGGGTCTGCACCCCCGAGCCGCAAAAAAAAATGCAGCTTGGATGCGGAACCAAACCACGTGCATGTGACTGCGTCTTAAAGCTACTTTCACATCTGCGGTTTTTCTGGAGCTGGCAGGGTTCTGCAAAAACACTTCCGTTAGGATAATACAACTGTCTGCATCCGTAATGAACGGATCCGGTTCTATTATCTTTAAAATAACCAAGATGGATCCGGCGCCAAAACCATTGTAAGTCAATGGGTGCCGGATCCGTTTTCTCAGACACATTATCCCATGACACACACACAACCACTGTATGCAGTGTTTTTCTGTCCGCCATGGGAACGCAACCAAATGGAACGGAATGTAATCTGGTGACTCCGTTCTGTTCAGTTTTGTCCCTATTGACAATGAAGGGACAGAACTGAAGTGTTTTCCTCCGGTATTGAGATCCTACGACATATCTCAATACCGGAAAGGAAAAATGCTGATGTGAAAGTAGCCTTAATCTTGCACCACAGAGGACACTACATTCCTAGTCCAATAACTTGCACTTAATGCAATGTCCAGTACGTGGGCTGCACAACCTGCCCTTTGAAGGGCTCATGCACACAAACACATATTTTTAGTTCGCATCTGATCAGCATTTTTTGTGGGTCTGTAAAAGATGCGGACAGCACACCATGTGTCCACATCCATATGTCTGTTCCGTGGCCCTGCAAAAAAATAGAACATGTCCTATTCTTCCCCGCATTACGCACAAGGATAGGACTATTCTATAGAGGGCAGGACCTTCAGTTCTGAGAAATGCGGAACGCATAGAGCAGTATCCATGTTCTGCAAATCCGCAGTTTGCGGCCTGCAAAAATGCCAATGGTCGTGTGCATGAGCCCTAAAAGAGAGGACACGGAAGCATTTGTCACCAGCAAAAGTGCAGTTAACCCTTCCTCGGCCTCCAAACATTTCATACAACATCACAAGAACAACACAGATGGTTTAGAGGTATGGGAACTGAAAAAGTTAAATGATGGGGAGGGGGATTCAGAAGAGAAGATGACTGAACGAGAGGCGTACTGAAAACTAGATATCCAGAAGGATGGAATGACTGATAACATCCCCCTATTGCTAATAGTGATGAGCGAAAGCTGCGGATCCTAGATCCAAAGTCGCTTCCCTCAAAACGTCTGATTAAAGGGGTTGTCCAAGTTACAGTCAGGTCCATAAATATTGGGACACCGACACAATTCTAACATTTTTGGCTCTATACACCACCACAATGGATTTGAAATGAAACGGACAAGATGTACTTTACCTGCAGACTGTCAGCTGTAATTTGAGGGTATTTACATCCAAATCAGGTGAACGGTGCAGGAATTACAGCAGTTTCCATATGTGCCTCCCACTTGTTAAGGGACCAAAAGTAATGGGACAGAATAATAATCATAAATCAAACTTTCACTTTTTAATACTTGGTTGCAAATCCTTTGCAGTCAATTACAGGCTGAAGTCTGGAACGCATAGACATCACCAGACGCTGGTCTCATCCCTGGTGATGCTCTGCCAGGCCTCTACTGCAACTGTCTTCAGTTCCTGCTTGTTCTTAGGGCATTTTCCCTTCAGTTTTGTCTTCAGCAAGTGAAATGCTCAATCAGATTCAGGTCCGGTGATTGACTCGGCCATTGCAGAACATTCCACTTCTTTCCCTTAATAAAATCTTTGGTTGCTTTTGCAGTATGCTTTGGGTCATTGTCGATCTGCACTGTGAAGCGCCGTTCAATGAATTCTGAAGCATTTGGCTGAATATGAGCAGATAATATTGCCTGAAACACTTCAGAATTCATCCTGCTGCTTTTGTCAGCAGTCACATTATCAATACCACCATGACACTACCACCACCATGCTTCACTGATGAGGTTCTTAGGATCATGAGCAGTTCCTTTCCTTCTCCATACTCTTCTCTTCCCATCACTCTGGTACAAGTTGATCTTGGTCTCATCTGTCCATAGGATGATGTTGCAGAATTGAGAAGGCTTTTCTAGATGTCGTTTTGGCAAACTCTAATCTGCCTTCCTGTTTTTGAGGCTCACCAATGGTTTACATCTTGTGGTGAACCCTCTGTATTCACTCTGGTGAAGTCTTCTCTTGATTGTTGACCTTGACACACATACACCTACCTCCTGGAGAGTGTTCTTGATTTGGCCAACTGTTGTGAAGGGTGTTTTCTTCACCAGGCAAAGAATTCTTCGGTCATCCACCACAGTTGTTTTCCGTAGTTTTCCGGGTCTTTTGGTGTCTTTTTAAGAATGTTCCAAATTGTTGTTTTTGCCACACCTAATGTTTTTGCCATCTCTCTGATGGGTTTGTTTTGTTTTTTCAGCCTAATGATGGCTTGCTTCACTGATAGTGACAGCTCTTTGGATCTCATCTTGAGAGTGGACAGCAACATATTCCAAATGCAAATAGCACACTTGAAATTAACTCTGGACCTTTTATCTTCTCATTGTAATTGGGATAATGAGGGAATAACACACACCTGGCCATGGAACAGCTGAGAAGCCAATTGTCCCATTACTTTTGGTCCCTTAACAAGTGGGAGGCACATATGTAACTGTTGTAATTCCTGCACCGTTCACCTGATTTGGATGTAAATCCCCTCAAATTAAAGCTGACAGTCTGCAGGTAAAGCACATCTTGTTCGTTTCATTTCAAATCCATTGTGGTGGTGTATAGAGCCAAAAATGTTAGAATTGTGTCGATGTCCCAATATTTATGTAACTGACTGTATATTTGTCCTCAGGATAGGTCATCAATATCAGATCGGCTGGGGTCCGACACCCGGACGATCAGCTGTTTGAAGAGAAGGTGCGCCCCGTGCCAGCGCCTCCTCCTCCTCTTCACTGTTTACCTTCTAGCCGTTGCATCTGCAGCGGTGAGCAGGTGTAATTACACCAAAGCCGTCCCATTCATTTCTATGGGACGGATCGCTCCTATACAAGTGTACAGTAATGAGCCGTCCTATAGAAATGAATGGGACGGCTTTGGTGTAATTACACCTGCTCACCGCTGCAGATACAACGGCTAGAAGGTAAACAGTGAAGAGGAGGAGGCGCTGGCACGGGGCGCGCCTTCTCTTCAAACAGCTGATCGTCCGGGTGTCGGACCCCAGCCGATCTGATATTGATGACCTATCCTGAGGACAAATATAACTTGGACAACCCCTTTAATGCTGTACGGAGATCCGTCTCTGTACAGCATTAAAATGTACGGCCTCCGATAAGGTGAAGTCAGTTATTTGCGAAGTCTCGCAAGAGTTCATGGAATAACTGCGGCATTTGAAGTGAAAAACGACTTTAAAACTTGGATCCAAACTCTGCTTCAGATCCGAGGTACCAGTCAGAACCATAGGAGCACAGTGTAATTGTACTAGACCCCAATGCATACATGCCCCGACATGAGCCCTCGCACAGCTCCGTGCATATAATAATTGTATTATAAATGAATCATAAATAATGGTAAGAATATGCTGATGCAAAGAAAAAAAAGTTATTTTCCCAAAATGTTTCATCCCCTCCCCCAGTATTAAAAACAAGAAAAACCTATACACATTTGATATCATTATAATCGTAGTGACCCGGTGAATGGAAGTAACAGGTCAGTTTTACCTTATAGGAAATGCTGTAAAATTAAAACCCATAAAACTTTGTTGAAAATTTTTTTTTATTTTATTTTTTATACTTCCACCCCACCATTTGGAATTTATTTCCCCGCTTCCCACTACATTGTATGCAACCGTACATGGTTCCATTAAAAAGTACAACTTGTCCCGCAACAAAAAAGCTTGCATATAGCTATGTGAATGGGAAAATAGGTGTTATGGCTTTGGGAAGGCTGGGAGTAAAAAAACGAAAATTGAAAATTGCCAGAACATTAAAGGGTTAATGTCCCAGGATTGAGGGGGGAGGGGGTTACTGAGTGCAGACCAGAATCTGGGACATCACTGAAACATGTTAGCTTATGTTCTGATTGGCAGTTTTTTCCGCCCTGACTTCGGAACACATTCTGTGTCATACTCCAGGCTGATCGATCATCTAGTAGGTGATTTATCCGCACACTGTAGAAAGAAAAAAGTGACCTCCTTCCTCCTGTCACAATTTCCTTGCACAAATTCGCTCCATTGATTTAGGCTAAATCTGTAGAAACTCAGGAGACGTTCAAGAGTCGGCCTTAAATTTCTACAGCAAATACATTGCAGAGAAAGGAAGGATGTATTCCTCACATTCCTGATGGATCCACTTCTGACTTTTGGCACAAAAAATGTATTTTATATTGTATGTGTCCCTCCAGCCTAAGGCCAGATTCACATGAGCTTATTACGGACATATTATCCATCTGTATTGTGCACATGTGTCCCCACCACAGGTTCAGCTGACATCAACCTACAGCATCATAGATACATGTGCACGTAACATAGATGGATATGTCTGTTACATGTGAATCCAGCCTCATTGGAATGTGATAAATTTATCAAAAAGTTTTAACAATAAATCATAAAATCTATTCTTAATCTTAACAGAAAATCCCTGTGAGAAGCCTGAAGGAAACATCATCATGTTATCTCTAGATTATCAAGAAGATGAAGATACCAGGCAGCGCTCTTCAGAAGAAAACTTCATTACCTGTAATGTACATCCAGGACTTCACAATGCAGAGCCATCAAATAATTCCCCCAAGAATGAGGAACTTTCTAATGACCAATCACAGATTATCAACCGAAGTCCAAATCTATCATATAATCATCCTAAACATGAGGAATCTTCTCCTGACCAATCACAGATTATTACCCCAAATATAAGGCAGAAACGGGGTAAAATGTTTAATTGTGAGGAACGTGGAAAACAGTTCAGATGTAAGTCAGAGCTTTCTGTACACAGAAGTAGTCACAAAGGAGAGACGCCGTATTCATGTTCAGAATGTGGAAAATGCTTTGTCAGGAAATCAAATCTTAACCGCCTCCGGACCACCTAACACAGATTTGCGTTCCGGAGGCGGCAGCCCTGCGCAGAGTCACGCATATATGCATCATCTCGCGCGAGCCGAGATTTCCTGTGAACGCGCGCACACAGGCGCGCGCGCTCACAGGAACGGAAGGTAAGAGAGTTGATCTCCAGCCTGCCAGCGGCGATCGTTCGCTGGCAGGCTGGAGATGTGTTTTTTTTAACCCCTAACAGGTATATTAGAAGCTGTTTTGATAACAGCGTCTAATATACCTGCTACCTGGTCCTCTGGTGGTCCCCTTTGTTTGGATCGACCACCAGAGGACACAGGTAGCTCAGTAATATGTTGCACCAAGCACCACTACACTACACCCCCCCCTGTCACTTATTAACCCCTTATTCACCCTTGATCACCCTTGATCACCCCTGATCACCCCATATAGACTCCCTGATCACCCCCCTGTCATTGATTACCCCCCTGTCATTGATCACCCCCCTGTAAAGCTCCATTCAGATGTCTGCATGATTTTTACGGATCCACTGATAGATGGATCGGATCCGCAAAACTCATACGGACGTCTGAATGGAGCCTTACAGAGGCGTGATCAATGACTGTGGTGATCACCCCATATAGACTCCCTGATCACCCCCCTGTCATTGATTACCCCCCCTGTCATTAATCACCCCCCTGTAAAGCTCCATTCAGATGTCTGCATGATTTTTACGGATCCACTGATAGATGGATCGGATCCGCAAAACGCATACGGACGTCTGAATGGAGCCTTACAGGGGCGTGATCAATGACGGTGGTGATCACCCCATATAGACTCCCTGATCACCCCCCTGTCATTGATCACCCCCCTGTAAAGCTCCATTCAGACGTCCACATGATTTTTACGGATCCACTGATAGATGGATCGGATCCGCAAAACACATACAGGCGTCTCCCTGGAGCCTTCCGGGGGGGTGGTCACCCCATATAGACTTCCTGATCACCCCCCTGTCATTGATCACCCCCCCTGTCATTGATCACCCCCCCTGTCAGGCTGCATTCAGATGTCCTTATGATTTTTACGGATCCACGGATACATGGATCGTATCCGCAAAACACATACGGACATCTGAATGGAGCCTTATAGGGGGTGATCAATGACAGGGGGGTGATCACCCCATATAGACTCCCTGATCACCCCCCTGTCATTGATCACCCCCCCTGTCATTGATCACCCCCCTGTAAGGCTCCATTCAGAATTTTTTTTGGCCCAAGTTAGCTGAAATTATTTTTTTTTCTTACAAAGTCTCATATTCCACTAACGTGTGTCAAAAAATTTAATCTCACATGAACTCACCATACCCCTCACGGAATCCAAATGCGTAAAAATTTTTAGACATTTATATTCCAGACTTCTTCTCACGCTTTAGGGCCCCTAGAATTCCAGGGCAGTATAAAATACCCCACATGTGACCCCATTTCGGAAAGAGGACACCCCCAGGTATTCCGTGAGGGGCATATTGAGTCCATGAAAGATTGAAATTTTTGTCACAAGTTAGCGGAAAGGGAGACTTTGTGAGAAAAAAATAAATAAAATCAATTTCCGCTAACTTGTGCCAAAAAAAAAAAATTCTATGAACTCGCCATGCCCCTCATTGAATACCTTGGGGTGTCTCATCTTTCCAAAATGGGGTCACATGTGGGGTATTTATACTGCCCTGGCATTTTAGGGGCCTTAAAGCGTGAGAAGAAGTTTGGGATCCAAATGTCTAAAAATGCACTCATAAAAGGAATGTGGGCCCCTTTGCGCATCTAGGCTGCAAAAAAGTGTCACACATCTGGTATCGCCGTACTCAGGAGAAGTTGAGCAATGTGTTTTGGGGTGTCATTTTACATATACCCATGCTGGGTGAGATAAATATCTTGGTCAAATGCCAACTTTGTATAAAGAAATGGGAAAAGTTGTCTTTTGCCGAGATATTTCTCACCCAGCATGAGTATATGTAAAAAGACACCCCAAAACACATTGCCTAACTTCTCCTGAATACGGCGATACCACATGTGTGACACTTTTTTGCAGCCTAAGTGGGCAAAGGGGCCCACATTCCAAAGAGCACCTTTAGGATTTCACAGGTCATTTACCTACTTACCACACATTAGGGCCCCTGGAAAATGCCAGGGCAGTATAACTACCCCACAAGTGACCCCATTTTGGAAAGAAGACACCCCAAGGTATTCCGTGAGGGGCATGGCGAGTTCCTAGAATTTTATATTTTTTGTCACAAGTTAGCGGAAAATGATGATTTATTTTTTATTTATTTTTTTCCTTACAAAGTCTCATATTCCACTAACTTGTGACAAAAAATAAAAACTTCCATGAACTCACTATGCCCATCACGAAATACCTTAAGGTGTCTTCTTTCCAAAATGGGGTCAATTGTGGGGTAGTTATACTGCCCTGGCATTCTAGGGGCCGAATGCGTGAGAAGTGGTTTGAAATCAAAATCTGTAAAAAATTGTCGGTGAAATCTGAAAGGTGCTCTTTGGAATGTGGGCCCCTTTGCGCACCTAGGCTGCAAAAAAGTGTCACACATGTGGTATCTCCGTACTCAGGAGAAGTTGAGGAATGTGTTTTGGGGTGTCATTTTACATATACCCATGCTGGGTGAGAGAAATATCTTGGCAAAAGACAACTTTTCCCATTTTTTTTATACAAAGTTGGCATTTGACCAAGATATTTCTCTCACCCAGCATGGGTATATGTAAAATGACACCCCAAAACACATTCCCCAACTTCTCCTGAGTACGGCGATACCACATGTGTGGCACTTTTTTGCAGCCTAGGTGGGCAAAGGGGCCCACATTCCAAAGAGCACCTTTCGGATTTTACAGGTCATTTACCTACTTACCACACATTAGGGCCCCTGGAAAATGCCAGGGCAGTATAACTACCCCACAAGTGACCCCATTTTGGAAAGAAGACACCCCAAGGTATTCCGTGAGGGGCATGGCGAGTTCCTAGAATTTTATATTTTTTGTCACAAGTTAGCGGAAAATGATGATTTTTTAAATTTATTTTTTTCCCTTACAAAGTCTCATATTCCACTAACTTGTGACAAAAGATTAAAACTTCCATGAACTCACTATGCCCATCACGAAATACCTGGGGGTGTCTTCTTTCCAAAATGGGGTCACTTGTGGGGTAGTTATACTGCCCTGGCATTCTAGGGGCCCAAATGTGTGGTAAGAAGTTTGAAATCAAAATGTGTAAAAAATGACGAGTGAAATCCGAAAGGTGCTCTTTGGAATATGGGCCCCTTTGCCCACCTAGGCTGCAAAAAAGTGTCACACATGTGGTATCTCCGTACTCAAGAGAAGTTGGGGAATGTGTTTTGGGGTGTCATTTTACATATACCCATGCTGGGTGAGAGAAATATCTTGGCAAAAGACAACTTTTCCCATTTTTTATACAAAGTTGGCATTTGACCAAGATATTTATCTCACCCAGCATGGGTATATGTAAAATGACACCCCAAAACACATTCTCCAACTTCTCCTGAGTACGGCGATACCACATGTGTGGCACTTTTTTGCAGCCTAGGTGGGCAAAGGGGCCCACATTCCAAAGAGCACCTTTCGGATTTCACCGGTCATTTTTTACACATTTTGATTTCAAACTCCTTACCACACATTTGGGCCCCTAGAATGCCAGGGCAGTATAACTACCCCACAAGTGACCCCATTTTGGAAAGAAGACACCCCAAGGTATTCGCTGATGGGCATAGTGAGTTCATAGAAGTTTTTATTTTTTGTCACAAGTTAGTGGAATATGAGACTTTGCAAGAAAAAAAAATAAACAAAAAAAAAAAATCATCATTTTCCACTAACTTGTGACAAAAAATAAAAAGTTCTATGAACTCACTATGCCCATCAGCGAATACCTTAGGGTGTCTACTTTCCAAAATGGGGTCATTTGTGGGGTGTTTGTACTGTCTGGGCATTGTAGAACCTCAGGAAACATGACAGGTGCTCAGAAAGTCAGAGCTGCTTCAAAAAGCGGAAATTCACATTTTTGTACCATAGTTTGTAAACGCTATAACTTTTACCCAAACCATTTTTTTTTTTTTACCCAAACATTTATTTTTTTATCAAAGACATGTAGAACAATAAATTTAGAGCAAGATTTATATATGGATGTCGTTTTTTTGCAAAATTTTACAACTGAAAGTGAAAAATGTCATTTTTTTGCAAAAAAATTGTTAAATTTCGATTAATAACAAAAAAAGTAAAAATGTCAGCAGCAATGAAATACCACCAAATGAAAGCTCTATTAGTGAGAAGAAAAGGAGGTAAAATTCATTTGGGTGGTAAGTTGCATGACCGAGCAATAAATGGTGAAATTAGGGTAGGTCAGAAGTGTAAAAAGTGGCCTGGTCTTTAAGGGTGTTTAAGCTATGGGGGCTGAGGTGGTTAATCAACATAAGATAATTCACACAGGAGAGAAGCCATATTCATGTTCAGAGTGTGGGAAATGTTTTACCAAGAAATCATATCTTGATCGTCATAAAATAATTCACACAGGAGAAAAGCCATATTCATGTTCAGAATGTGGGAAATGCTTTAACCAGAAATCAAGCCTTGATCAACATAAAATAATTCACACAGGAGAGAAGCCATATTTATGTTCAGAATGTGGTAAATGTTTTACACGTAGATCATATCTGTTTGCACATCAGAGAATTCACACAGGAGAGAAGCCTTATTCATGTTCAGAATGTGGGAAATGCTTTAACCGAAAATCAAGCCTTGATCTACATAAAAGAATTCACACAGGAGAGAAGCCATATTCATGTTCAGAATGTGGTAAATGTTTTATAGATGGATCAAGTCTGCTTGTACATCACAGAATGCACATAGGAGAGAAGCCACATTCATGTTCAGAATGTGGGAAATGCTTTATCGAGAAGTCAAGCCTTGATCTACATAAAAAAAGAATTCACACAGGAGAGAAGCCATATTCATGTTTAGAATGTGGAAAATGTTTCATAGAAAAAAAACATCTTACTACACATCAGAGAAGTCACACAGGAGAGAAACCATTTTTATGTTCAGAATGTGGAAAATGTTTCATAGAAAAAAGACATCTTACTACACATCAGAGAAGTCACACAGGAGAGAAACCATTTTCATGTTCAGAATGTGGGAAATGCTTTGCCAATAGATGCAATCTTTATCAACATAAGAGAATTCACACAGGAGAGAAGCCATATTCATGTTCAGAATGTAGGAAATGCTTTAACCAGAAATCAAACCTTGATCAACATAAAAGAATTCACACAGGAGAGAAGCCATATTCATGTTCGGAATGTGGAAAATGTTTCAAAGAAAAATATGGTCTTACTAGACATCTCAGAATTCACACAGGAGAGAAGCCGTATTCATGTTCAGAATGTGGAAATTGTTTTGCAGATAAATCACTTCTTGATCAACATCAGAGAATTCACACAGGAGAGAAGCCACATTCATGTTCAGAATGTGGGAAATGCTTTAACCGAAAATCAAGCCTTGATCTACATATAAGAATTCACACAGGAGAGAAGCCATATTCATGTTCAAAATGTGGTAAATGTTTTACAGATAGATCATATCTGCTTGCACATCAAATTATTCACATTGGAGGGAAGACACATTCATGTTCAGCATGTGGGAAATGCTTCAACTGGAAATCAAACCTTGATCTACATAAAAGAATTCACACAGGAGAGAAACCATATTCATGTTCTGAATGTGGAAAATGTTTCATAGAAAAAAAAGGTCTTACTAGACATCTCAGAATTCACACAGGAGAGAAGCCACATTCATGTTCAGAATGTGGGAAATGCTTTAACCGAAAATCAAGCCTTGATCTACATAAAAGAATTCACACAGGAGAGAAGCCATATTCATGTTCAGAATGTGGTAAATGTTTTACAGATAGATCATATCTGCTTGCACATCAAATTATTCACATTGGAGAGAAGCCACATTCATGTTCAGAATGTGGGAAATGCTTTAACTGGAAATCAAACCTTGATCTACATAAAAGAATTCACACAGGAGAGAAGCCATATTCATGTTCTGAATGTGGAAAATGTTTCATAGAAAAAAAAGGTCTTACTAGACATCTCAGAATTCACACAGGAGAGAAGCCACATTCATGTTCAGAATGTGGAAAAGGTTTCATAGAAAAAAAAGTTCTTACTAAACATCTCAGAATTCACACAGGAGAAAAGCCGTATTCATGTTCAGAATGTGGAAAATGTTTCATAGAAAAAAATGCTCTTACTAAACATCTCAGAATTCACACAGGAGAGAAGCCGTATTCATGTTCAGAATGTGGAAAATGTTTCGTAGAAAAAAAAGGTCTTACTAGACATCTCAGAATTCACACAGGAGAGAAACCATTTTCATGTTCAGAATGTGGGAAATGCTTTACCATGAAATTAAGTCTTGATCGACATAAGAGAATCCACACAGAAGAGAAGACATGTTGATGTTTTGTGTAAGAATAATGTTTTACAAAGAAATTAGTCTTTCAAACTTGCAGACATGTGTGTTCATTTTACCTCATTGTGCCAATATTGTATGCGAGTGAGCAACAGAAGTCATGCTTACAAGTCGCTGATCAACCTTTTGTTTCTTTTTACTTAATTCCAATATAAAATGGTACATCATGAGGGACGCTGAGACAGACATCGTTCACACCTCCTCCCCTCCACGCGAAGTTTCGGGAGAACACGCCTCCTTACTCATGCGTGCAGGTAGAGGGGGAGGTGGGATTTTTATAGCACCAACAGCTGATGCATATATACAAACCACATTGTTTTATACAAAATGCATAGCCATAAATAACCCTAACACATGAAAGCGATCAATCATATAAATGCACTAAAGCTACATATTTCATTTAACGCTTCAGGTATTAAAGACTGGAGTTTCACTATCCCAAAGGTCTCCCTTTGTAACAATCTCCTACTGTTATCCTCCTCATGGACTCCACTTTTTACCACCTCCAGAATCTGACACCTGATCGGCCCGATCATAAAAATGTTGGGCGACTGTAGTTTCACCTTGTTTTTTCACCTCCACTGTATCCATCTTACTCTCTCTTCTGAGTTCCTTCCTAAGGCTGGACTTATGCTCATTGATTCTGATCCGTATAGCCCGAGATGTTTGCCCAACACATCTTACCACATGGGCATTTCAAGCAGTATATGACATTACATGTCTCGTATGTTGCAAAATCCTTAATTTGTATCCTGTCTTCCTGTGTGGGGTGCATTACAGCGTCATCTTTAATTATAGCACTACAGTTCCCACAGCTCAGGCAGGGAAAAGTACCCCTCCTCTGAGTTGCAAGGAAACTCTGTCTTTCCATTTTTTTTAGGGTGCATGTCACTTCTAATCAGCATGTTATTCAGAGAGGCAAAAAGGGGGTTATCAACAAACATTCTCCCAAATTTTTGATCATGTCTTAGTACCCCCCAATATTTCAGAATAACCTTTTTTTTATTAGTTTAGAATGTGGATCATATTTGGAAACATACACAAATAGTTTTTTTTGCTTATCCCTCTTTTTAACCTGTCTGATGTCCTGTTTTTTTTGTTTTTTTTTACCAACCTCAATTCTAATTTCCATCACCTTTCTTATTATAACTAGAGTTGAGTAGACACCTGGATGTTTGGGTTCGGCCGAACTTCGGAAAAAAGTTCAAGTTCGGGACCCGAACTCGAACCGAACTTGACCCCGAACCCCATTGAAGTCAATGGGGACCTGAGCACTAAAATTGCTGTAAAAATGTCATGGAAAAGGCTAGAGGGCTGTAAATGGCTTCAAAATGTGGTTAAGAGCATGGCAAGTGCTCTGTAAACAAATGTGGATAGGGAAATAACTTAAAATAACATAAAATACGTAAAAATAAAAAAAATTATAATCTTGATCTAGGAGGACCAGGTCCATATGGAGAAGGAGGTTGAGGAGGATGTGGCGGTGGAGGAGGAGGAGGTAGCCTACACTGCATTTTGGTTTTAAATTTATTTATATTTTTTTAAATTAGGGTACACCCCAAAACATTGGGAAATATAGCCCTCCAGTCGTGCTAAACACACGTTTCAGACAATACACCGGCTGCAGGCCAGCACCCTCCAAGGCGTAAAGGGCAAGCTCAGGCCATGTGCCCATTTGGAGACCCAGAAGTTGCAGGGGCTGACCCCTGTCAGTTAGTTCGTGTAGGCGTGTGCATACTTACTGCCCCACCCACCATGTCCGCACGTCCCCGTGATGTTCATGATCCAATTTGATATCTGTTCT
Organism: Bufo bufo; assembly: GCF_905171765.1. NCBI lineage: Eukaryota > Metazoa > Chordata > Amphibia > Anura > Bufonidae > Bufo > Bufo bufo. The sequence continues at coordinate 5,782,138 of NC_053392.1, read as the reverse complement.
ATCAACTTTCGATGTTCTTTTATGCGCCTACTATGGTGATTACGGTGGTGGGGAATCAGGGTTCCAGGCCGGAGAGGCAGCGTGAGAAAAAGAGACCAAATTTAAGGGAGATAAATTTATTTAAAAATTTGGGATCAAGAAATAATGTGGGAAAAGTTATTGAGGCACAAATGTGGGACAAATTACAGAAGCCCAAATGTGGGCCAAAAGAGTCAAGCGGAATTGTGGGAAAAGCTATTGAGGCACAAATGTTGGCCAAAAGAGTATAGCGGAAATGTGGGACAAAGTATTGAAGCTTAAATGTGGTACAACTTGCTTAAGTTTAAGCATTGAATCAAAGGAGGTGGCGCGCATCAATTAAAGAAGCATTTCTAAAATTGTATAATGTCAACCCAAGAATGTAACAGAAAAATTACAGAAATTAATTAACCTGTCTACTTGGTAGAGCAGGGGTCTATGTAAAATAAAAATTATTGAAAGTTATTAAGCTGTCAACTATGTAGAGGAGGGGTATATTACACCCAAAAATTGGTGAATTTGACCCTAAAATGTAACTGACAAATGTTTTTTTTTTTTTTTTTACCGGTTCTACTAGGTATAGGGGTGGTACTTCACACCCAAAAAATTGCTGAATTTCACCAGAAAATTTAACTGACAATTTATTTTTATTTTTAACCGGCCTACTAAGGTATAGCAGTGGTTCTATACACCCAAAAAATTTGTGAATTTCACCATAAAATGTAAGAGACCAATTTTTTTTATTGTATAAACCTGTCTACTAGGTATAGCAGTGGTACGTCACACCCAAAAATTGTTGAATTTCAACTGCAAATGTAACTGACAAATATATTTTATCTGTTAACTGGCCTACTAAGTATAGCAATGGTACTATACACCCAAAAATTGGTGAATTTCACCCGAAAATGTTAATGACAAAATAGTGAAATGATATAAAATAAAACTCGTACAAAAAAAAATTGATTTATGAGGTGGAGTTCCATATGGAGTAGGAGTTTGAGGAGGCGGTGGACATAGCGGAGTAGGTGGAAGCGGCGGTGGAGGAGGACGAGATAGCCAACACAGGTTTTTGGTTTTAATTTAATTTTTTTTAATTAAGGTACACTCCAAAAGAGTGTGAAATATCCAAAATACAAACATGAGCAATTGCGCTGCAGTATAACAATGGCTGCTTAGTGCCGGTATACATGTTTATTCTGCACAAGGTATGGACAAGTCCTGAGGGATCCATGCCTGGTTCATGAACGTGAGCTTGTCCACATTGGCTGTGGACAGGCGGCTGCGCTTGTCTGTGATAACCCCCTCCAGTCGTACTAAACACACGTTCAGATAATACACTGGCTGCAGGGCAAGCCAGCAGCTCCAAAGCGTAAAGGGTAATCTCAGGTCATGTGCCCAATTTGGAGACCTAGAAGTTGAAGGGGGCAGGACCCGTCCATTTAGTATGTGTAGGGCGTGTGCACACATACCTGCTCCACCATGTTGGTGAAATGCTGCCTCCTGCTAAGGACGTTCCATATCATCTGGTGGTGCTGGTTGTTGTGGCATGCTGACCAAAGCTTTTCCACATTTCGGCCATGCCTAACCTGCCTTCTGAGGTTGCTGGCGGTGCCCCAACTGCGTTGGAGACCTCTTCCTCGTCCTCTGCCTTCGCCTTGTGCTTCCACTGTGCCCCCGCTGTCAGGTGGGAATGCTACCAGCGTGCGCTTGTACTCACGCTCCAGTGAGGGAATTAAGGACGGTACGTTGTCCTTGTAACGGGGATCCAGCAGCGTGGCCACCCAGTAATCAGCACAAGTTAGAATGTGGGCAACTCGGCGGTTGTTGCGGAGACACTGCAGCATGTAATCGCTCATGTGTGCCAGGCTGCCCAGAGGCAACGAAAAGCTGTCCTCTGTGGGAGGTGTATTGTCTGTGTCCTCTGTATCCCCCCATCCACGCACCAGTAATGGCCATGATCTGGTCTGGGTGCCACCCTGCTGTGAACATGGTTCCTCCACACCTCATTCCTCCAGAACTGTGCCCTGGCTGGACAATTGTGTACCTTGGGTTTGTGGGTGCAGGAACCCACCCTTGGAGCCACTTGGGAATGACTGGCTGGAAACCCTACGAAATGATCCCTCTTCCTCCTCCTGTGCCACATCCTCTTCCATCATCGCCAGCAGCGTTTTTTTCAAGGAGGCTTAGAAGTGGGATAGTAACGCTGAGAACAGCGCAACAAGGAACACAGGTCTCGCATGGAGGCCCGGTCATTGGTGGTAAAGTGGTCCTGTTCCGCCGAGCGACTCACCCGTGCGTGCTGCAGCTGAAACTCCACTATCGCCTGCTGCTGCTCGCACAGTCTGGCAAGCATGTGCAAGGTGGAGTTCCACCTTGTGGGCACGTCGCATATGAGGCGGTGAGCGGTGTGACGGTAGTAGAAAATATCCCCGTCAAGCATTCCCTTCTTCCCATAAAAGAAAATCAACCAATATTCCACGAGTAGGAATATCCCTGGAATCGCCGAATAATCCACACATGAGTCAAACTTAATGGCTGGACAAGACTGATTTACTGGTACACAGAACTCACAATTTATGCAGCATAAACTCCTCCTCTGGCCCAGGCTAGATAATTGAGTTTTAACAATACACACAGCTCAATTATCCTAAAACTCCTCCTCTGGCCCCAGGCCTAGATAATTGAGTTTTAACAATACACACAGCTCAATTATCTGCTGGCCAGAACATTTACAATTTTAACAATTTCAGAAAAGTACTTTCTATCCCAATACAAACATAATCTCAACATCCCTGTTCGGTACACGAATACATTCACTCTTGACATTTGGAACCGAACAATATAGACCTTAAAATAGCAGGGAGAGAATTAAACTGAAGCATATAGGCAATTGCATAAAAGTCCTTCACAAGCGGGAAGGCCAAAGTTACGCTACAGCGATGACAGGCGAGCAGCAGCAAGGTGAGAACGCCTAAAGTGCGCACAGACGGCCCGCACTTTATGCAGCAGCTCTGACATGGGGTAATTTTTAAGGACTCTCTGCACCACCAAATTCAGGACATGCGCTAGGCAAGGATGTGCGTTCAAACCGGCTAGTCCCAGAGCTGCTACGAGATTTCGCCCATTATCGCACACCAACCAGGCCGGGCTTGAGGCTCTGACTGGCACATACCACTCATCGGTCTGTTGTTCAAGGCCCGTCCACAGCTCCTGCGCGTGTGGGTTTGTCCCCCAATCAGATACGTTTTAAAACTGCCTGCTGTCGTTTACCCCTGGCTGTGCTGAAGTTGGTTGGTGAAGGTGTTACGCTGACCGGATGAGGAGCTGGTAGAAGATGAGGAAGCAGAGTAGAGAGGAGGAAGCAACAAGGAGGCAAATTGAAGCGCCCTGCAATCCTCGGTGGTGGAAGGACATGCGCCAACCTGCTATCCGCCTCAGGCCCAAGCCACCACTGCATTACCTAGTGTGCTGTTATGGAGATACGTATCCGTAGTCAGGTGCACCTTGCCACAGACGGCGTTGCGCAGTGCACACCTGATTTTGTACTCTACTTGGTTGTGCAGGGAAGGGATGGCTCGCCTTGAAAAGTAGTGGCGGCTGTGCACAACGTACTGTGGGACAGCCACCACCATAAGGCCTTTAAAACTATCCGTCTCACCGACGGAATGACAGCATTCAAATGCCAGTAATTAGAAATGCTGGCATTCAGGGCTAGGGATCGCGGGTGGGTAGGGGGGTACTTCCTCTCCAGCGTTTGGGATATGGAGAGCTGAGCGCTTGCGTGGGACATTGTGGAGATGCTTGTGACCAGGTGTTGGTGTTGTGGCAGATCCTCTGTTTGTGGGGTGCCAGGTGGCACTGTCACTCCAGAGGTGGATAAAGAGGCCGCGACTGCAGCAGAAGAGGAAGCAGGAGGAGCCAGAGACCTTTCTTGGTTTTTGAGGTGTCTACTCCACTGCAGCTCGTGCTTTGCACTTAAATGCCTGGTCATGCAGGTTGTGGCTCAGGTGTGAGAACGTTATATGCCTCGCTTCAGGCTCTGATTGCACAGCGTGCAAACCACTCGTGTCTTGTCGTCAGCACATTGTCTGAAGAACTGCCATGCCATTGTCTGAAGAACTGGACATCGGCTGCAGGTGCCAACTGTGGTCTTTCAGCAGGAGACTGGGTGGGAGACAATGTGAAGGAACTGGATCCACTGTCATCAACCCAATCTACTATCGCCTATACTTGTTCAGGCCTCACCATTCGTAGAGCTCAATAGGTCTAGACCAAATACCGCTGCTGGTTTTGTCGCCTACTCGCACCTGAGGAAGGGGTTTTACTTGTGCGTGTAGCTGGCACAGATTGACCACATCCTCTCCCTGCAACAGGAGCTCCACCAGCAGCACCACGACCTGGGCCACGTCCCTTTTTTGACGCTCTCCTCATATTTTCTTGAATTTAGGATCTTGCCCTAAATGGTGTTTAATAGTAGAAAAGAACGACAGTATGTAAAGAGTGTATCTCAGACGGCCTGAACAGACTAGGCCTCAATTAAAGATTTCTTTGCACAAAATGGCTGTATTTGAAATGGCTGTATTTCAAATGCCTAATTCAAACCCCTGTATGTATAGGGGGGATCACACACGCCCTGAACCAGTGTAGGCCTGCAGTAAATTTATCTTTGCACAAATGGCTGTATTTCAATGCCTAATTCAAACCCCTGTATGTAGAGGTGGTTTGTCTCAGAGGGTCTGAACCTCTGTAGGCCTGAAGTAAATATATCTTTGCACAAAATGGCTGTATTTCAAATGCCTAATTCAAACCCCTGTATGTAGAGGTGGTATCTCATCACGGTCTGACCTCTGTAGGCCTGAAGTAAATATATTTTTTGCACAAAATGGCTGTATTTCAAATGCCTAATTTAAACCCTGTATGTAGAGGGAGTATCTCACAGGGCCTGAACCAGTGTAGGCCTGAATTCAATATTGGTGCACCAAATGGCGGTATTTAAAATCTCTGAATGTAACCCAAATGTATTAAGGGTGTATCTCACAATGACATCTGCATCAAAGGCTGCCAAATACATTTTTTGTGCCCAAATGAGTGTTTAAAAACTGAATTTGACAGCTGTATATAAGCCTGTAATTTTCACACGTGCTGATGCTGCAAGGCCTGAAAATAGTATTTTTTTTCAAACCCCAGAAAATGATAGGTGTATTTCTACCTCCTTAACCCCTTAGGGACGCATGACGTACCGGTTCGGCAGTTTCCGAGTCCTTAAGGACCCATGACGTACCGGTACGTCATGAGTTTAAAACGGAAATGCGGGGGTTAATCGGAACAGGATGTCTGCTGAAATCATTCAGTGGGCATCCTGTCACAACGCCGGGGGGGGGTTATATAACCCCCCCGTATCAGCGATCGCAGCAAACCGCAGGTCAATTCAGACCTGCGGTTTGCTGCGCTTTCTGCAGACCAAGTGGGTCTGGGTCAAAAAAAATGTAAAGAAAAGTGAAAAAAGTAAAGATAATAAAAAACACATTTATCACTGAATAAAAATTAAAAAAAGAAAATACACTACACATATTAGGTATCGCCGCATCTGTAACGACCTGATCTATAAATTTTGCCCACCTTACTTCCCCAAAAAGGTAATAAAAGTGATCAAAAAAGTCGCATGTACGCCAAAATAGAGCCAATCATCTAATCCCGCAAAAATCATACCCTACCCAATATAATCGCCCAAAAACTGAAAAATCTATGGCTCTTAGACTATGGAAACACTAAAACATGATTTTTTTTTGTTTCAAAAAATGAATCATTGTGTAAAACTTATATTAAAAAAAAAATCTCTATACATATTAGGTATCGCCGTGTCCGTATCGACCGGCTCTATAAAAATATCACATGACGTAACCCCTCAGATGACCACCGTTAAAAAAAACAACAAAAAAAAAACAGTGTAAAAAAAGCAAGCGATCAAAAAGTCACACGCACCACAAAATAGTGCCTATAAAACCATCATCTCATCCCGCAAAAATCATACCCTACCCAAGGTAATCGCCCAAAAACTAAAAAAATTATGGCTCTCAGACTATGGAAACACTAAAACATGATTTTTTTTGTTTAAAAAAATAAAATCATTGTGTAAAACTTTCATAAATAAAAAAAATTGTATACATTTTAGGTATCGCCGCGTCCGTGACAACCTGCTATATAAAATACCACATGATCTAACCTGTCAGATGAATGTTGTAAATAACAAAAGAAAATAATCGCTGCCAAAAAAGCTATTTCTTGTTACCTTGCCTCACAAAAAGTGTAATATAGAGCAACCAGAAATCATATGTACCCTAAACTAGTACCAACAAAACTGCCACCCTATCCCGTAGTTTCTAAAATGGGGTCACTTTTTGGAGTTTCTACTCTAGGGGTGCATCAGGGGGGCTTCAAATGGGACATGGTGTCAAAAAAAAACAGTCCAGCAAAATCTGCCTTCCAAAAACCGTATGGCATCCCTTTCCTTCTGCGCCCTGCCGTGTGCCCGTACAGCGGTTTATGACCACATATGGGGTGTTTCTGTAAACTACAGAATCAGGGCCATAAATAATGAGTTTTGTTTGGCTGTTTACCCTTGCTTTGTAACTGGGAAAAAAATATTAAAATGGAAAATCTGCCAAAAAAGATGAAATTTTGAAATTGTATCACCATTTGCCATTAATTCTTGTGCAACACCTAAAGGTGTTAACAAAGTTTGTAAAATCAGTTTTGAATACCTAGAGGGGTGTAGTTCTTAGATGGGTCACTTTTATGGAGTTTCTACTCCAAGGGTGCATCAGGGGGGCTTCAAATGGGACATGGTGTAAAAAAAAACAGTCCAGCAAAATCTGCCTTCCAAAAACCGTACGGCGCACCTTTCCCTCTACGCCCTACTGTGTGCCTGTTTCTGCAAACTACAGAATGGGGGCAATAAATATAGCATTTTGTTTGGCTGTTAACCCTTGCTTTGTTACTGGAAAAAATGGAAAATTAAAAAAAATAATCTAAATTCTGAAATTTTATCACCATTTGCCATTAACTTTTGTGGAACACCTAAAGGGTTAACGACATTTGTAAAATCAGTTTTGAATACCTTGTGGGGTGTAGTTTCTAGAATGGGGTCATTTTTGGGTGGTTTCTATTATGTAAGCCTCACAAAGTGACTTCAGACCTGAACTGGTCCCTAAAAAGTGGGTTTTTGAAAATGTCAGAAAAATTTCAAGATTTGCTTCTAAACTTCTAAGCCTTGTAACATCCCACAAAAATAAAATATCATTCCCAAATTGATCCAAACATGAAGTAGACATATGGGGAATGTAAAGTAATAACTATTTTTGGAGGTATTAGTATGTATTATAGAAGTAGAGAAATTGAAACTTGGAAAATTGCCAATTTAATACAAATTTGGGTAAATTTGGTATTTTTTATAAATAAAAATGATTTTTTTTTACTTCATTTTACCAGTGTCATGAAGCACAATATGTTACGAAAAAACAATCTCAGAATTGCCTGGATAAGTCAAGGTGTTTTAAAGTTATCACCACTTAAAGTGACACTGGTCAGATTTGCAAAAAATGGCCTGGTCCTTAAGGTAAAATAAGGCTGTGTCCTTAAGGGGTTAAGGTTCAGATATCGGCTTTCAGTGCCTTTTTGAATCTTAAAATAGCAGAGTTTCCTCTTGTTAGGAGATTCATAAAAGGCACAAGTAGAATTTGTCTGACCTACTTCGTTAGAGTTCCTCCTTGGGATTTAAGCGTCGTTCTCTCTGCCCTCACTGCGTTGCCATTTGAACCCCTAACAGACATATCCCTGAGGTTATTAACATTAAAGACGACCTTTCTTATAGCCATCACCACTGCTAGGCAAGTTGGGGAAATTCAGACCTTCTCTTCTAAAGCTCCCTACTTTACTGTGTTAGAAGATAGGGTTATTTGTAAAGGCTATGTACACCTTTGGGGGCAATTTTTGTTTATGAATGCATTACTCTGCATTTTCTATTGGTCTTTATTAAAAATATTGAGACATTCTGTCACAAAGGGTTAACTAACTGTGTGACTTTCACTTTCTGCAGTCATCTAATAATCCTCCTCTCTATACTACCGAGAGGTCATAAACACTTATTTAAGCCACATTCTTATATAAAAACTAAGCTATAATGAGTGTTTATAATGTCAGAGATAAGGAGCCGTCAGCTCCCTGTCTGACAGAAGATCCAGAGGCTGCTACTAGAGCATCTCAGCTCCGCACAGAAAAAAGGGCTCCATATTTTTAATAAATACCAATTGAAAAAATGATTTTTAGCTTAAAATAAGTAAATCTGCTAGATTGAGTGTTACCATATAATAGTCTTGGAAGATTTATTGTAGATCTTATTGACTCCATCTTGAATTTTTTGAAACGGTTCAAATACTTTAGACTGAAGAATGTTCTGAATTTTACACTTTTTTTAAAATCAGAAATAGGGGAGAGTACAATACCTGTTCTACTTCTTTTTCTGGCAGGGTCACTACCTCTGACTCTAGAGCTATCTGCTTGAGGGAATGTGACATAGTCGTGTTTATCATAAACCTTTTGTTTGGAGAGGAGGATGAAATTCTATGCTGTGACCAGAGAGAATCTGGTCTAGGACCAGGAGGAGGCTTCTATAGAATCCCAGGCCTGATGGAAATTTGTGAGCCTGCCTCCCACCATACTTAGGGCATCATTAAGAGGAGTCAGGGTTAAATAGAAACCTTTTTCCTCTAGAAGACTGCTATCTTCCAGAGAAATCCCTTTTTTCTGTTCCTCTGTTTCTATATTGGGAACGAAAACATTTTCTTTGCTGATAGAATTGGTACTCAGACGGAAAACCTTTTTTCTTGTCCAAGCCCTTATCCAATATATTGTTTAGTGCAGACCCAGAGAGCCTATCTCCCTCACAGGGTATAGAGCAGAGACTGCTCTTTGGGCCCGCATCACCTGACCAACACCTCAACCAGATTGCTCTACGTAAAAAGAGAAAAAGGTCCAGCTCGGTAAAAATGTTACCTTTATTTTTCAGTGCAGATAAAAGACAGTTACAGTTGTCATGAGGAAGGATCGCTATTGTCTCTGATCCGAAACATGTAGACTGGACTGTAACTGGCTTTTATCTGCACTGAAAAATAAAGGTAACATTTTAACCAAGCTGGACCTTTTTCTCTTTTTACTTAAGTAACGCTGTGGTTCTTGGCGTGGTCCGTGCTTGGTGTGACAGGGTTTGAGCACGCCTATACTCTCTCTTTGCCTAACTGAGATTGCGCTACGGGTGGCATTTGATAGAGCCGTGGTTCTGGCCGAAAGCCTTACCAGGTCCGCAGAAGCGTCGACTAGGAAATTTGAGGCCTACTTTACTTTCCAATATTTTGAGGTATCTGCATATCGGTGTGGAACGTCTCCAGCATCAGCTGTCCTACAGCTGAGGAATCCATTTTAACTTCCTGGCAGCATGCTTTACTGGCGTCCGTGTGCTCCATCTGGCTGTGACCGCCCCGCTTTAGGCTGGCCAGCGCATGTCCCACGTGATGCCAGCGCAATACCAGAAGTGTGTCACTTGGCTCCACCCCCTGTTGGCGGAAGTGACAGGGCTCAGCGCTTCACGGGACTCCTCCTGCCCACAGAGGATTCCCATCTGCAGAGCCACAAGCAGCGCTGATCTCTCGTGCCCGCACAGCACACAGCCTGGGCTACCTATAGCAGGGCTTACTCCAAGGGACAGAGAAGGAGAGCCCATGCCCCAACTGGAGCCTCTGTCCACAACTCAGCCCTCCCAAGAAGGGGAATGGTCCAGGCTGAGCAAATCCAAGCCAGAGCACTGGCAGAGGCTTCCACGTGTCCTGAGGGACAGGAAGCAACAACTGAAGTAGGTAGGAGGGGGTGCCTTTAAATTGGGGCTTCCACTGTTGTTTCCAGTGCTTGGGAGGCGGGATCATCCTCCTAGCAATGCCGGAGTGGAAGCGTTAGTGAAAAAAGAAGAAAAGACGTAAAAGCGAGGACTGGAATAGAAAAGATGACACTAGACGCAAACCAGGCCAGGAAGAAGACAGCAGAATATAGAAGGATTACTGCAGTCCCAGCACCGAGCTCCCGCTATAACCAGCAGCTACCGCAGGAGGCAGAGGTCCTGGAAGAGAATCCAACCAATCAGGAGCTGGATCTACAGCAGATGGCGGAGCGGACCTCTATTAATGGCTGAGCTATAAGAGCGGAGAAGAGCACTGCCCCCAACAGAGAGATGGAGGAGGAGACCACCGACTGCAGAGAGGAGCGGACCTCTATTAATGGCTGAGCTATAAGAGCGGAGAAGAGCACTGCCCCCAACAGAGAGATGGAGGAGGAGACCACTAACTGCATAGAGGAGCGGACCTCCACTAATGGCCGAGCTGTGAGAGCGGAGAAGAGTACTGCGCCCAACAGAGAGATGGAGGAGGAGACCACCGACTGCAGAGAGAGGAGCGGACCTCCACTAGTGTCTGAGCTGTGAGAGCGGAGAAAAGCACTGCCCCCAACAGAGAGATGGAGGAGGAGACCACTGACTGCAGAGAGAGGAGCGGACCTCCACTAATAGCCGAGCTGTGAGAGCAGAGAAGAGCACTGCCCCCAACAGAGAGATGGAGGAGGAGACCACCGACTGCAGAGAAAGGAGCGGACCTCCACTAATGGCCGAGCTCTGAGAGTGGAGAAGAGCACTGCCCCCAACAGAGAGATGGAGGAGACCACCGACTGCAGAGAGGAGCGGACCTCCACTAATGGCCGAGCTGTGAGAGCTGAGAAGAGCACTGCCCCCAACAGAGAGATGGAGGAGGAGACCACCGACTGCAGAGAGAGGAGAGGACCTCCACTAATGGCCGAGCTGTGAGAGCGGAGAAGAGCACTGCTCCCAACAGAGAGATAGAGAGGGAGACCACCGACTGCAGAAAGGAGCGGACCTCCACTAATAGCCGAGCTGTGAGAGCGGAGAAGAGCAGTGCCCCCAACAGAGAGATGGAGAAAGAGACCACCCACTGCTGAGAGAGGAGCGGACCTCCACTAATGGCTGAGCTGTGAGAGCGGAGAAGAGCACTGCCCCCAACAGAGAGATGGAGGAGGAGACCACCGACTGCAGAGAGGAGCGGACCTCCACTAATGACCGAGCTGTGAGAGCGGAGAAGAGCACTGCCCCCAAAAGAGAGATGGAGGAGGAGACCACCGACTGCAGAGAGGAGCGGACCTCCACTAATGGCCGAGCTATGAGAGCAGAGAAGAGCACTGCCCCCAACAGAGAGATGGAGAGGGAGACCACCGACTGCAGAAAGGAGCGGACCTCCACTAATAGCCGAGCTGTGAGAGCGGAGAAGAGCAGTGCCCCCAACAGAGAGATGGAGAAAGAGACCACCCACTGCTGAGAGAGGAGCGGACCTCCACTAATGGCTGAGCTGTGAGAGCAGAGAAGAGCACTGCCCCCAACAGAGAGATGGAGGAGGAGACCACCGACTGCAGAGAGGAGCGGACCTCCACTAATGGCTGAGCTGTGAGAGCGGAGAAGAGCACTGCCCCCAACAGAGAGATGGAGGAGGAGACCACCGACTGCAGAGAGGAGCGGACCTCCACTAATGGCTGAGCTGTGAGAGCAGAGAAGAGCACTGCCCCCAACAGAGAGATGGAGGAGGAGACCACCGACTGCAGAGAGGAGCGGACCTCCACTAATGGCCGAGCTATGAGAGCAGAGAAGAGCAATGCCCCCAACAGAGAGATGGAGGAGGAGACCACCGACTGCAGAGAGAGGAGCGGACCTCCACTAATGGCCGAGCTGTGAGAGCGGAGAAGAGCACTGCCCCCAACAGAGAGATGGAGGAGGAGACCACCGACTGCAGAGAGAGGAGCGGACCTCCACTAATGACTGTGCTGTGAGAGCGGAGAAGAGCACTGCCCCCAACAGAGAGATGGAGGAGGAGACCACCGACTGCAGAGAGAGGAGCGGACCTCCACTAATGACTGTGCTGTGAGAGCGGAGAAGAGCACTGCCCCCAACAGAGAGATGGAGGAGGAGACCACCGACTGCAGAGAAAGGAGCGGACCTCCACTAATGGCCGAGCTGTGAGAGCGGAGAAGAGCACTGCCCCCAACAGAGAGATGGAGGAGGAGACCACTGACTGCAGAGAGAGGAGCGGACCTCCACTAATGGCCGAGCTGTGAGAGCGGAGAAGAGCACTGCCCCCAACAGAGAGATGGAGGAGACCACCGACTGCAGAGGAGGTAGAAGAGGAGAGGACTACAACTCCCAGCATGTCCAGCCTGTTATTATGTGATATCAGAGGACATTACAGGAGGAGGTAGAAGAGGACTACAACTCCCAGCATGTCCAGCCTGTTATTATGTGATATCAGAGGACATTACAGGAGGAGGTAGGAGAGGACTACAACTCCCAGCATGTCCAGCCTGTTATTATGTGATATCAGAGGACATTACAGGAGGAGGTAGGAGAGGACTACAACTCCCAGCATGTCCAGCCCGTTATTATGTGATATCAGAGGACATTACAGGAGGAGGTAGGAGAGGACTACAACTCCCAGCATGTCCAGCCTGTTATTATGTGATATCAGAGGACATTACAGGAGGAGGTAGGAGAGGACTACAACTCCCAGCATGTCCAGCCTGTTATTATGTGATATCAGAGGACATTACAGGAGGAGGTAGGAGAGGACTACAACTCCCAGCATGTCCAGCCTGTTATTATGTGATATCAGAGGACATTACAGGAGGAGGTAGGAGAGGACTACAACTCCCAGCATGTCCAGCCTGTTATTATGTGACATCAGAGGACATTACAGGAGGAGGTAGGAGAGGACTACAACTCCCAGCATGTCCAGCCTGTTATTATGTGATATCAGAGGACATTACAGGGGGAGGTAGGAGAGGACTACAACTCCAGCATGTCCAGCCTGTTATTATGTGATATCAGAGGACATTACAGGAGGAGGTAGGAGAGGACTACAACTCCAGCATGTCCAGCCTGTTATTATGTGATATCAGAGGACATTACAGGAGGAGGTAGGAGAGGACTACAACTCCCAGCATGTCCAGCCTGTTATTAGGTGATATCAGAGGACATTACAGGAGGAGGTAGGAGAGGACTACAACTCCCAGCATGTCCAGCCTGTTATTATGTGATATCAGAGGACATTACAGGAGGAGGTAGGAGAGGACTACAACTCCCAGCATGTCCAGCCTGTTATTATGTGATATCAGAGGACATTACAGTAGGAGGTAGGAGAGGACTACAACTCCCAGCATGTCCAGCCTGTTATTATGTGATATCAGAGGACATTACAGGAGGAGGTAGAAGAGGAGAGGACTACAACTCCCAGCATGTCCAGCCTGTTACTATGTGATATCAGAGGACATTACAGGAGGAGGGAGGAGAGGACTACAACTCCCAGCATGTCCAGCCTGTTATTATGTGATATCAGAGGACATTACAGGAGGAGGGAGGAGAGGACTACAACTCCCAGCATGTCCAGCCTGTTATTATGTGATATCAGAGGACATTACAGGAGGAGGTAGGAGAGGACTACAACTCCCAGCCTCTCTGTAGAGATTTCCCGCTTTCTTCGTTTTCCAGGTTTTCACAGTTTCCTCACAATTACTTTTCTTCCACCTTGTTGAGCTCCTCCCCTTCACTGATCACATGACAGTGACGTCACCGCAGGTCTTTCATGAACTGATATCTTCTACATTGCTGAGCTCCGCCCCTTTAGGTCACATGACATTATCACAGGTCCTTTACCATAACATATATTGTGCACAGTTACACTCCGCCCCTCTGGCACTGATCACGTGACGATGACGTCACCGCAGGTCCTTCCTCTGTCAGTCTCCATAGAGAAGCTGCCCTCGGCCGCCATGATGGAGGCTCCCCTCCCAGGTAACAGGAGCTGTGGACGGGTCTGATCAGGGCTGACACTGCTGGATGTGCGGGCAGATTCATGGGGTCCCGGGCCGCGGACCGTGTACTGTATATATACACTATAGAGGACAGTATACTGTATATATACACTACAGAGGACAGTATACTGTATATACACTACAGAGGACAGTATACTGTATATACACACTACAGAGGACAGTATACTGTATATATATACTACAGAGGACAGTATACTGTATATATACACTACAGAGGACAGTATACTGTATATACACTACAGAGGACAGTATACTGTATATACACTACAGAGGACAGTATACTGTATATACACACTACAGAGGACTGTATACTGTATATATATACTACAGAGGACAGTATACTGTATATACACACTACAGAGGACAGTATACTGTATATACACTACAGAGGACAGTATACTGTATATACACTACAGAGGACAGTATACTGTATATATACACTACAGAGGACAGTATACTGTATATACACTACAGAGGACAGTATACTGTATATACACTACAGAGGACAGTATACTGTATATACACACTACAGAGGACTGTATACTGTATATATATACTACAGAGGACAGTATACTGTATATACACACTACAGAGGACAGTATACTGTATATACACTACAGAGGACAGTATACTGTATATACACACTACAGAGGACAGTATACTGTATATACACTACAGAGGACAGTATACTGTATATACACTACAGAGGACAGTACACTGTATATACACTATAGAGGACAGTATACTGTATATATATATACTACAGAGGACAGTATACTGTATATATACTACAGAGGACAGTATACTGTATATATATATACTACAGAGGACAGTATACTGTATATATACTACAGAGGACAGTATACTGTATATATACACTACAGAGGACAGTATACTGTATATACATACTACAGAGGACAGTATACTGTATATACACACTACAGAGGACAGTATACTGTATATATACACTACAGAGGACAGTATACTGTATATATACTACAGAGGACAGTATACTGTATATACACTACAGAGGACAGTATACTGTATATATATATATATACTACAGAGGACAGTATACTGTATATATATATATACACTACAGAGGACAGCATACTGTATATATACTACAGAGGACAGTATACTGTATATATACACTACAGAGGACAGTATTCTGTATATACACTACAGAGGACAGTATTCTGTATATACACTACAGAGGACAGTATACTGTATATATACTACAGAGGACAGTGTACTGTATATACACTACAGAGGACAGTATACTGTATATATACTACAGAGGACAGTATACTGTATATATACACACTATAGAGGACAGTGTACTGTCTATACACTACAGAGGACAGTATACTGTATATATACTACAGAGGACAGTGTACTGTATATATACACTACAGAGGACAGTATACTGTATATATACTACAGAGGACAGTATACTGTATATATACACTACAGAGGACAGTATACTGTATATATACTACAGAGAACAATGTACTGTATATATACTAGAGAGGACAGTATACTGTATATATACACTACAGAGGACAGTATACTGTATATATATATATATACTATAGAGGACAGTATACTGTATATATACACTACAGAGGACAGTATACTGTATATACACTATAGAGGACAGTATACTGTATATATACACTACAGAGGACAGTATACTGTATATATACACTACAGAGGACAGTATACTGTCTATACACTACAGAGGACAGTATACTGTCTATACACTACAGAGGACAGTATACTGTCTATACACTACAGAGGACAGTATACTGTATATACACTACAGAGGACAGTATACTGTATATACACTACAGAGGACAGTATACTGTATATATACACTACAGAGGACTGTATACTGTATATACACTACAGAGGACAGTATACTGTATATATACACACTACAGAGGACAGTATACTGTATATACACTACAGAGGACAGTATACTGTATATATACTACAGAGGACAGTATACTGTATACAGTGGGGGAAATAATTATTTGACCCCTCACTGATTTTGTAAGTTTGTCCAATGACAAAGAAATGAAAAGTCTCAGAACAGTATCATTTCAATGGTAGGTTTAATGTAACAGTGGCAGATAGCACATCAAAAGGAAAATCGAAAAAATAACTTTAAATAAAAGATAGCAACTGATTTGCATTTCATTGAGTGAAATAAGTATTTGAACCCTCTAACAAAAAAAGACTTAATACTTGGTGGAAAAACCCTTGTTTGCAAGCACAGAGGTCAAACGTTTCTTGTAATTGATGACCAAGTTTGCGCACATTTTAGGAGGAATGTTGGTCCACTCCTCTTTGCAGATCATCTCTAAATCCCTAAGGTTTCGAGGCTGTCTCTGTGCAACTCTGAGCTTGAGCTCCCTCCATAGGTTTTCGATTGGATTAAGGTCCGGAGACTGACTAGGCCACTCCATGACCTTAATGTGCTTCTTCTTGAGCCACTCCTTTGTTGCCTTTGCTGTATGTTTTGGGTCATTGTCGTGCTGGAACACCCATCCACGACCCATTTTCAGTTTCCTGGCAGAGGGAAGGAGGTTGTCGCTCAGGATTTCACGATACATGGCTCCGTCCATTTTCCCGTTTATGCGAATAAGTTGTCCTGTGCCCTTAGCAGAAAAACACCCCCAAAGCAAAATGTTTCCACCCCCATGCTTGACGGTGGGGACGGTGTTTTGGGGGTCATAGGCAGCATTTTTCTTCCTCCAAACACAGCGAGTTGAGTTAATGCCAAAGAGCTCTATTTTGGTCTCATCAGACCACAGCACCTTCTCCCAGTCACTCTCTGAATCATTCAGGTGTTCATTGGCAAACTTCAGACGGGCCTGCACATGTGCCTTCCTGAGCAGGGGGACCTTGCGAGCCCTGCAGGATTTTAATCCATTGCGGTGTAATGTGTTTCCAATGGTTTTCTTGGTGACTGTGGTCCCTGCTAATTTGAGGTCATTAACTAACTCCTCCTGTGTAGTTCTAGGATGCTTTTTCACCTTTCTCAGAACCATTGACACCCCACGAGGTGAGATCTTGCGTGGAGCCCCAGAGCGAGGTCGATTGATGGTCATTTTGTGCTCCTTCCATTTTCGAACAATCGCACCAACAGTTGTCACCTTCTCTCCCAGCTTCTTGCTAATGGTTTTGTAGCCCATTCCAGCCTTGTGCAGGTCTACAATTTTGTCTCTGACATCCTTGGACA
The DNA here is from genome assembly GCF_905171765.1 of Bufo bufo. NCBI lineage: Eukaryota > Metazoa > Chordata > Amphibia > Anura > Bufonidae > Bufo > Bufo bufo. Next base: position 5,764,884 of record NC_053392.1, on the reverse strand, counting down.
GCTCTTTGGTCTTTCCCATGTTGGAGAGTTTGGAGTCTGCTTGATTGATTGATTCTGTGGACAGGTGTCTTTTATACAGGTGACTAGTTAAGACAGGTGTCCTTAATGAGGGTGACTAATTGAGTAGAAGTGTCTAACCACTCTGTGGGAGCCAGAACTCTTAATGGTTGGTAGGGGTTCAAATACTTATTTCACTCAATGAAATGCAAATCAGTTGCTATCTTTTATTAAAGTTTTTTTTTCGATTTTCCTTTTGATGTGCTATCTGCCACTGTTACAATAAACCTACCATTGAAATGATACTGTTCTGAGACTTTTCATTTCTTTGTCATTGGACAAACTTACAAAATCAGTGAGGGGTCAAATAATTATTTCCCCCACTGTATATATACTACAGAGGACAGTATACTGTATATATACTACAGAGGACAGTATACTGTATATACACTACAGAGGACAGTATACTGTCTATACACTACAGAGGACAGTATACTGTCTATACACTACAGAGGACAGTATACTGTCTATACACTACAGAGGACAGTATACTGTATATATACTATACCCTACAGAGGACAGTATACTGTCTATACACTACAGAGGACAGTATACTGTATATATACTATACCCTACAGAGGACAGTATACTGTATATTAGGAAAACTAGAAGAATGGTCAGAACTCTGGAAACTGAAATTTAATGTGGATAAGTGCAAGATAATGCACCTGGGGCGTAAAAACCCAAGGGCAGAATATAGAATATTTGACACAGTCCTGACCTCAGTATCTGAGGAAAGGGATTTAGGAGTAATTATTTCAGAAGACTTAAAGGTAGGAAGACAATGTAATAGAGCAGCACGAAATGCCAGCAGAATGCTTGGATGTATAGGGAGAGGTATAAGCAGTAGAAAGAGTGAAGTGCTTATGCCGCTGTACAGAACACTGGTGAAACCTCACTTGGAGTATTGTGCGCAGTACTGGAGGCCATATCTCCAGAAGGATATAGATACTCTAGAGAGAGTTCAGAGAAGAGCTACTAAACTGGTCCATGGATTGCAGGATAAAACTTACCAGGAAAGGTTAAAGGACCTTAATATGTATAGCTTGGAAGAAAGACGAGACAGAGGGGATATGAGAGAAACTGCTAAATACATAAAGGGAATCAACTCGGTAAAGGAAGAGAGCATATTTAAAAGAAGAAAAACTACCACAAGAGGACACAGTTTTAAATTAGAGGGGCAAAGGTTTAAAAGTAATATAAGGAAGTATTACTTTACTGAGAGAGTAGTGGATGCATGGAATAGCCTTCCTGCAGAAGTGGTAGCTGCAAATACAGTGAAGGGGTTTAAGCATGCATGGGATAGACATAAGGCCATCCTTCATATAAGATAGGGCCGGGGGCTATCCATAGTATTCAGTTTATTGGGCAGACTAGATGGGCCAAATAGTTCTTATCTGCCGACACATTCTATGTTTCTATATACTACAGAGGACAGTATACTGTATATATACACACTATAGAGGACAGTATACTGTCTATATACTACAGAGGACAGTACACTGTATATATACTACAGAGGACAGTATACTGTATATATACACACTATAGAGGACAGTATACTGTATATATACTACAGAGGACAGTATACTGTATACACTACAGAGGACAGTATACTGTATATACACTACAGAGGACAGTATACTGTATATACACTACAGAGGACAGTATACTGTATATATACTACAGAGGACAGTATACTGTATATACACTACAGAGGACAGTATACTGTATATATACTACAGAGGACAGTATACTGTATATACACTACAGAGGACAGTATACTGTATATATATACTACAGAGGACAGTATACTGTATATACACTACAGAGGACAGTATACTGTATATATACACTACAGAGGACAGTATACTGTATATATACACTACAGAGGACAGTATACTGTACATATACTACAGAGGACAGTATACTGTATATATACACTACAGAGGACAGTATACTGTATATACACTACAGAGAACAGTATACTGTATATATACACTACAGAGGACAGTATACTGTATATATACACTACAGAGGACAGTATACTGTATATATACACTACAGAGGACAGTATACTGTATATATACACTACAGAGGACAGTATACTGTGTGTATATATATATATACACTACAGAGGACAGCATACTGTATATATACTACAGAGGACAGTATACTGTATATATACACACTATAGAGGACAGTATACTGTATATACACTACAGAGGACAGTATACTGTATATACACTACAGAGGACAGTATACTGTATATATACTACAGAGGACAGTATACTGTATATATACTACAGAGGACAGTATACTGTATATACACTACAGAGGACAGTATACTGTATATATACACTACAGAGGACAGTATACTGTATATATACTACAGAGGACAGTATACTGTATATACACTACAGGGGACAGTATACTGTATATACACTACAGAGGACAGTATACTGTATATATACTACAGAGGACAGTATACTGTATATACACTACAGAGGACAGTATACTGTATATATACTATAGAGGACAGTATACTGTATATATACTACAGAGGACAGTATACTGTATATATACACACTATAGAGGACAGTATACTGTCTATATACTACAGAGGACAGTACACTGTATATATACTACAGAGGACAGTATACTGTATATATACACACTATAGAGGACAGTATACTGTATATATACACTACAGAGGACAGTATACTGTATACACTACAGAGGACAGTATACTGTATATACACTACAGAGGACAGTATACTGTATATACACTACAGAGGACAGTATACTGTATATATACTACAGAGGACAGTATACTGTATATATACACACTATAGAGGACAGTATACTGTCTATATACTACAGAGGACAGTATACTGTCTATATACTACAGAGGACAGTACACTGTATATATACTACAGAGAACAGTATACTGTATATATACACACTATAGAGGACAGTATACTGTATATATACACTACAGAGGACAGTATACTGTATACACTACAGAGGACAGTATACTGTATATACACTACAGAGGACAGTATACTGTATATACACTACAGAGGACAGTATACTGTATATATACTACAGAGGACAGTATACTGTATATACACTACAGAGGACAGTATACTGTATATATACTACAGAGGACAGTATACTGTATATACACTACAGAGGACAGTATACTGTATATATATACTACAGAGGACAGTATACTGTATATATACACTACAGAGGACAGTATACTGTATATATACACTACAGAGGACAGTATACTGTATATATACACTACAGAGGACAGTATACTGTACATATACTACAGAGGACAGTATACTGTATATATACACTACAGAGGACAGTATACTGTATATACACTACAGAGGACAGTATACTGTATATATACACACTACAGAGGACAGTATACTGTATATATACTACAGAGGACAGTATACTGTATATATACTACAGAGGACAGTATACTGTATATATACTACAGAGGACAGTATACTGTATATATACACTACAGAGGACAGTATACTGTATATATACACTACAGAGGACAGTATACTGTGTGTATATATATATACACTACAGAGGACAGCATACTGTATATATACTACAGAGGACAGTATACTGTATATATACACACTATAGAGGACAGTATACTGTATATATACTACAGAGGACAGTATACTGTATATACACTACAGAGGACAGTATACTGTATATATACTACAGAGGACAGTATACTGTATATATACTACAGAGGACAGTATACTGTATATACACTACAGAGGACAGTATACTGTATATATACACTACAGAGGACAGTATACTGTATATATACACTACAGAGGACAGTATACTGTATATATACTACAGAGGACAGTATACTGTATATATACTACAGAGGACAGTATACTGTATATATACACTACAGAGGACAGTATACTGTATATATACACTACAGAGGACAGTATACTGTATATATACACTACAGAGGACAGTATACTGTGTGTATATATATATACACTACAGAGGACAGCATACTGTATATATACTACAGAGGACAGTATACTGTATATATACACACTATAGAGGACAGTATACTGTATATATACTACAGAGGACAGTATACTGTATATACACTACAGAGGACAGTATACTGTATATATACTACAGAGGACAGTATACTGTATATATACTACAGAGGACAGTATACTGTATATACACTACAGAGGACAGTATACTGTATATATACACACTATAGAGGACAGTATACTGTATATATACTACAGAGGACAGTATACTGTATATATACACACTATAGAGGACAGTATACTGTCTATATACTACAGAGGACAGTACACTGTATATATACTACAGAGGACAGTATACTGTATATATACACACTATAGAGGACAGTATACTGTATATATACACTACAGAGGACAGTATACTGTATACACTACAGAGGACAGTATACTGTATATACACTACAGAGGACAGTATACTGTATATACACTACAGAGGACAGTATACTGTATATATACTACAGAGGACAGTATACTGTATATATACACACTATAGAGGACAGTATACTGTCTATATACTACAGAGGACAGTACACTGTATATATACTACAGAGGACAGTATACTGTATATATACACACTATAGAGGACAGTATACTGTATATATACACTACAGAGGACAGTATACTGTATACACTACAGAGGACAGTATACTGTATATACACTACAGAGGACAGTATACTGTATATACACTACAGAGGACAGTATACTGTATATATACTACAGAGGACAGTATACTGTATATACACTACAGAGGACAGTATACTGTATATATACTACAGAGGACAGTATACTGTATATACACTACAGAGGACAGTATACTGTATATATATACTACAGAGGACAGTATACTGTATATACACTACAGAGGACAGTATACTGTATATATACACTACAGAGGACAGTATACTGTATATATACACTACAGAGGACAGTATACTGTACATATACTACAGAGGACAGTATACTGTATATATACACTACAGAGGACAGTATACTGTATATACACTACAGAGAACAGTATACTGTATATATACACTACAGAGGACAGTATACTGTATATATACACTACAGAGGACAGTATACTGTATATATACACTACAGAGGACAGTATACTGTATATATACACTACAGAGGACAGTATACTGTGTATATATATATACACTACAGAGGACAGCATACTGTATATATACTACAGAGGACAGTATACTGTATATATACACACTATAGAGGACAGTATACTGTATATATACTACAGAGGACAGTATACTGTATATACACTACAGAGGACAGTATACTGTATATATACTACAGAGGACAGTATACTGTATATACACTACAGAGGACAGTACACTGTATATACACTACAGAGGACAGTATACTGTATATATACTACAGAGGACAGTATACTGTATATATACACTACAGAGGACAGTATACTGTATATACACTACAGAGGACAGTATACTGTATATATACACTACAGAGGACAGTATACTGTATATATACACTACAGAGGACAGTATACTGTATATATACACACTACAGAGGACAGTATACTGTGTATATACTACAGAGGACAGTATACTGTATATACACTACAGAGGGCAGTATACTGTATATACACTACAGAGGACAGTATACTGTATATACACTACAGAGGACAGTATACTGTATATACACTACAGAGGACAGTATACTGTATATATACACTACAGAGGGCAGTATACTGTATATATACACTACAGAGGGCAGTATACTGTATATATACACTACAGAGGACAGTATACTGTATATACACTACAGAGGACAGTATACTGTATATACACTACAGAGGACAGTATACTGTATATACACTACAGAGGACAGTATACTGTATATATACACTACAGAGGACAGTATACTGTATATATACTACAGAGGACAGTATACTGTATATATACTACAGAGGACAGTATACAGTATATATACACTACAGAGGACAGTATACTGTATATATATACTACAGAGGACAGTATACTGTATATACACTACAGAGGACAGTATACTGTATATATACTACAGAGGACAGTATACTGTATATATACACTACAGAGGACAGTATACTGTATATACACTACAGAGGACAGTATACTGTATATATACACTACAGAGGACAGTATACTGTACATATACTACAGAGGACAGTATACTGTATATATACACTACAGAGGACAGTATACTGTATATACACTACAGAGAACAGTATACTGTATATATACACTACAGAGGACAGTATACTGTATATATACACTACAGAGGACAGTATACTGTATATATACACTACAGAGGACAGTATACTGTATATATACACTACAGAGGACAGTATACTGCATATACACTACAGAGGACAGTATACTGTATATATATATATACTACAGAGGACAGTATACGGTATATATACACTACAGAGGACAGTATACTGTATATATACTACAGAGGACAGTATACTGTATATACACTACAGAGGACAGTATACTGTATATATACTACAGAGGACAGTATACTGTATATATACACACTATAGAGGATAGTATACTGTCTATATACTACAGAGGACAGTACACTGTATATATACTACAGAGGACAGTATACTGTATATATACACACTATAGAGGACAGTATACTGTATATATACACTACAGAGGACAGTATACTGTATATACACTACAGAGGACAGTATACTGTATATACACTACAGAGGACAGTATACTGTATATATACTACAGAGGACAGTATACTGTATATACACTACAGAGGACAGTATACTGTATATATACACTACAGAGGACAGTATACTGTATATATACTACAGAGGATAGTATACTGTATATATACACTACAGAGGACAGTATACTGTATATATACTACAGAGGACAGTATACTGTATATATACTACAGAGGACAGTATACTGTATACACTACAGAGGACAATGTACTGTATATATACACTACAGAGGACAGTATACTGTATATATACACTACAGAGGACAGTATACTGTATATACACTACAGAGGACAGTATACTGTATATATACACTACAGAGGACAGTATACTGTATATACACTACAGAGGACAGTATACTGTATATACACTACAGAGGACAGTATACTGTATATACACTACAGAGGACAGTATACTGTATATATATATATATATACACACTACAGAGGACAGTATACTGTATATATACACTACAGAGGACAGTATACTGTATATATACTACAGAGGACAGTATACTGTATATATACACTACAGAGTACAGTATACTGTGTATATATATACTACAGAGGACAGTATACTGTATATATATACTACAGAGGACAGTATACTGTATATACACTACAGAGGACAGTATACTGTATATATACACACTACAGAGGACAGTATACTGTATATATACACTACAGAGGACAGTATACTGCATATACACACTACAGAGGACAGTATACTGTATATATACTACAGAGGACAGTATACTGTATATATACATACTACAGAGGACAGTATACTGTATATATACACTACAGAGGACAGTATACTGTATATATACTACAGAGGACAGTATACTGTATATATACACTACAGAGGACAGTATACTGTATATATACACTACAGAGGACAGTATACTGTATATATATACTACAGAGGACAGTATACTGTATATACAGTGGGGGAAATAATTATTTGACCCCTCACTGATTTTGTAAGTTTGTCCAATGACAAAGAAATGAAAAGTCTCAGAACAGTATCATTTCAATGGTAGGTTTATTGTAACAGTGGCAGATAGCACATCAAAAGGAAAATCGAAAAAAAAACTTTAAATAAAAGATAGCAACTGATTTGCATTTCATTGAGTGAAATAAGTATTTGAACCCCTACCAACCATTAAGAGTTCTGGCTCCCACAGAGTGGTTAGACACTTCTACTCAATTAGTCACCCTCATTAAGGACACCTGTCTTAACTAGTCACCTGTATAAAAGACACCTGTCCACAGAATCAATCAATCAAGCAGACTCCAAACTCTCCAACATGGGAAAGACCAAAGAGCTGTCCAAGGATGTCAGAGACAAAATTGTAGACCTGCACAAGGCTGGAATGGGCTACAAAACCATTAGCAAGAAGCTGGGAGAGAAGGTGACAACTGTTGGTGCGATTGTTCGAAAATGGAAGGAGCACAAAATGACCATCAATCGACCTCGCTCTGGGGCTCCACGCAAGATCTCACCTCGTGGGGTGTCAATGGTTCTGAGAAAGGTGAAAAAGCATCCTAGAACTACACGGGAGGAGTTAGTTAATGACCTCAAATTAGCAGGGACCACAGTCACCAAGAAAACCATTGGAAACACATTACACCGCAATGGATTAAAATCCTGCAGGGCTCGCAAGGTCCCCCTGCTCAGGAAGGCACATGTGCAGGCCCGTCTGAAGTTTGCCAATGAACACCTGAATGATTCAGAGAGTGACTGGGAGAAGGTGCTGTGGTCTGATGAGACCAAAATAGAGCTCTTTGGCATTAACTCAACTCGCTGTGTTTGGAGGAAGAAAAATGCTGCCTATGACCCCCAAAACACCGTCCCCACCGTCAAGCATGGGGGTGGAAACATTTTGCTTTGGGGGTGTTTTTCTGCTAAGGGCACAGGACAACTTATTCGCATAAACGGGAAAATGGACGGAGCCATGTATCGTGAAATCCTGAGCGACAACCTCCTTCCCTCTGCCAGGAAACTGAAAATGGGTCGTGGATGGGTGTTCCAGCACGACAATGACCCAAAACATACAGCAAAGGCAACAAAGGAGTGGCTCAAGAAGAAGCACATTAAGGTCATGGAGTGGCCTAGTCAGTCTCCGGACCTTAATCCAATCGAAAACCTATGGAGGGAGCTCAAGCTCAGAGTTGCACAGAGACAGCCTCGAAACCTTAGGGATTTAGAGATGATCTGCAAAGAGGAGTGGACCAACATTCCTCCTAAAATGTGCGCAAACTTGGTCATCAATTACAAGAAACGTTTGACCTCTGTGCTTGCAAACAAGGGTTTTTCCACCAAGTATTAAGTCTTTTTTTGTTAGAGGGTTCAAATACTTATTTCACTCAATGAAATGCAAATCAGTTGCTATCTTTTATTTAAAGTTATTTTTTCGATTTTCCTTTTGATGTGCTATCTGCCACTGTTACAATAAACCTACCATTGAAATGATACTGTTCTGAGACTTTTCATTTCTTTGTCATTGGACAAACTTACAAAATCAGTGAGGGGTCAAATAATTATTTCCCCCACTGTATACACTACAGAGGACAGTATACTGTATATATACACTACAGAGGACAGTATACTGTCTATACACTACACAGGACAGTATACTGTATATATATATACTACAGAGGACAGTATACTGTATATATACACACTATAGAGGACAGTATACTGTCTATACACTACAGAGGACAGTATACTGTATATATACTACAGAGGACAGTATACTGTATATATACACACTATAGAGGACAATATACTGTCTATACACTATAGAGGACAGTATACTGTATATATACACACTATAGAGGACAGTATGCTGTCTATACACTACAGAGGACAGTATACTGTATATATATATACTACAGAGGACAGTATACTGTATATATACACACTATAGAGGACAGTATACTGTCTATATACTACAGAGGACAGTACACTGTATATACACTACAGAGGACAGTATACTGTATATATATACACTACAGAGGACAGTATACTGTCTATACACTACAGAGGACAGTATACTGTCTATACACTACAGAGGACAGTATACTGTATATATATATATATACTACAGAGGACAGTATACTGTATATATACACACTATAGAGGACAGTATACTGTCTATATACTACAGAGGACAGTACACTGTATATATACTACAGAGGACAGTATACTGTATATATACACACTATAGAGGACAGTATACTGTATATATACACTACAGAGGACAGTATACTGTATATACTACAGAGGACAGTATACTGTATATACACTACAGAGGACAGTATACTGTATATACACTACAGAGGACAGTATACTGTATATACACTACAGAGGACAGTATACTGTATATATATACTACAGAGGACAGTATACTGTATATACACTACAGAGGACAGTATACTGTATATATACACACTACAGAGGACAGTATACTGTATATATACACTACAGAGGACAGTATACTGTATATATACACTACAGAGGACAGTATACTGTATATATACACTACAGAGGACTGTATATATACACTACAGAGGACAGTATACTGTATATATACACTACAGAGGACAGTATACTGTATATATACACTACAGAGGACAGTATACTGTATATATACACACTATAGAGGACAGTATACTGTCTATACACTACACAGGACAGTATACTGTATATATATACTACAGAGGACAGTATACTGTATATATACACACTATAGAGGACAGTATACTGTCTATACACTACAGAGGACAGTACACTGTATATATACTACAGAGGACAGTATACTGTATATATACTACAGAGGACAGTATACTGTATATATACACACTACAGAGGACAGTATACTGTATATATACTACAGAGGACAGTATACTGTATATATACACTACAGAGGACAGTATACTGTATATATACACTACAGAGGACAGTATACTGTATATACACTACAGAGGACAGTATACTGTATATATACACTACAGAGGACAGTATACTGTATATATACTACAGAGGACAGTATACTGTGTATATATACTACAGAGGACAGTATACTGTATATATACTACAGAGGACAATATACTGTATATATACTACAGAGGACAGTATACTGTATATATACACACTACAGAGGACAGTATACTGTATATATACACACTACAGAGGACAGTATACTGTATATACACTACAGAGGACAGTATACTGTATATATATACTACAGAGGACAGTATACTGTATATATACACTACAGAGGACAGTATACTGTATATATACACTACAGAGGACAGTACACTGTATATATATACTACAGAGGACAGTATACTGTATATACACACTACAGAGGACAGTATACTGTATATATACACTACAGAGGACAGTATACTGTATATATACACTACAGAGGACAGTATACTGTATATATATACTACAGAGGACAATATACTGTATATATACACTACAGAGGACAGTATACTGTATATATATATATATATACTACAGAGGACAGTATACTGTATATATATACACTACAGAGGACAGTATACTGTATATATACACTACAGAGGACAGTATACTGTATATATACACACTATAGAGGACAGTATGCTGTCTATACACTACAGAGGACAGTATACTGTGTATATACACTACAGAGGACAGTATACTGTGTATATACACTACAGAGGACAGTATACTGTATATATACACACTATAGAGGACAGTATGCTGTCTATACACTACAGAGGACAGTATACTGTATATATACACACTATAGAGGACAGTATACTGTCTATACACTACAGAGGACAGTATACTGTGTATATACACTACAGAGGACAGTATACTGTGTATATACACTACAGAGGACAGTATACTGTATATATACACACTATAGAGGACAGTATGCTGTCTATACACTACAGAGGACAGTATACTGTATATATATATATACTACAGAGGACAGTATACTGTATATATATACACTACAGAGGACAGTATACTGTATATATACACTACAGAGGACAGTATACTGTATATATACACACTATAGAGGACAGTATGCTGTCTATACACTACAGAGGACAGTATACTGTGTATATACACTACAGAGGACAGTATACTGTGTATATACACTACAGAGGACAGTATACTGTATATATACACACTATAGAGGACAGTATGCTGTCTATACACTACAGAGGACAGTATACTGTATATATACACACTATAGAGGACAGTATACTGTCTATACACTACAGAGGACAGTATACTGTGTATATACACTACAGAGGACAGTATACTGTGTATATACACTACAGAGGACAGTATACTGTATATATACACACTATAGAGGACAGTATGCTGTCTATACACTACAGAGGACAGTATACTGTATATATATACACTATAGAGGACAGTATACTGTATATATACACACTATAGAGGACAGTATACTGTCTATATACTACAGAGGACAGTACACTGTATATACACTACAGAGGACAGTATACTGTATATATATATACACTACAGAGGACAGTATACTATATATATATATATATACACTCCAGAGGACAGTATACTGTATATACACTCCAGAGGACAGTATACTGTATATATACACTCCAGAGGACAGTATACTGTATATATACACTACAGAGGACAGTATACTGTATATATACACTACAGAGGACAGTATACTGTATATATACACTACAGAGGACAGTATACTGTATATACACTACAGAGGACAGTATACTGTATATATACACTACAGAGGACAGTATACTGTATATATACACTACAGAGGACAGTATACTGTATATATACACTACAGAGGACAGTATACTGTATATATACACTACAGAGGACAGTATACTGTATATATACACTACAGAGGACAGTATACTGTATATATATACTACAGAGGACAGTATACTGTATATATATACACTACAGAGGACAGTATACTGTATATACACTACAGAGGACAGTATACTGTATATACACTACAGAGGACAGTATACTGTATATACACTACAGAGGACAGTACACTGTATATATACACTACAGAGGACAGTATACTGTATATACACTACAGAGGACAGTATACTGTATATACACTACAGAGGACAGTATACTGTATATACACTACAGAGGACAGTATACTGTATATATACACTACAGAGGACAGTATACTGTATATACACTACAGAGGACAGTATACTGTATATATATACTACAGAGGACAGTATACTGTATATATATACTACAGAGGACAGTATACTGTATATATATACTACAGAGGACAGTATACTGTATATATACACACTATAGAGGACAGTATACTGTCTATACACTACAGAGGACAGTATACTGTCTATACACTACAGAGGACAGTATACTGTATATATACACTACAGAGGACAGTATACTGTATATATATATATATATATATATACACTACAGAGGACAGTATACTGTCTATACACTACAGAGGACAGTATACTGTATATATACTACATAGGACAGTATACTGTATATACACTACAGAGGACAGTATACTGTCTATACACTACAGAGGACAGTATACTGTATATATATATACTACAGAGGACAGTATACTGTATATATTCACACTATAGAGGACAGTATACTGTCTATATACTACAGAGGACAGTACACTGTATATATACTACAGAGGACAGTACACTGTATATATACTACAGAGGACAGTATACTGTATATATACACACTATAGAGGACAGTATACTGTCTATACACTACAGAGGACAGTATACTGTATATATATATACTACAGAGGACAGTATACTGTATATACACTACAGAGGACAGTATACTGTATATATACACACTACAGAGGACAGTATACTGTATATATACACACTACAGAGGACAGTATACTGTATATATACACTACAGAGGACAGTATACTGTATATATACACTACAGAGGACAGTATACTGTATATATACACTACAGAGGACAGTATACTGTGTATATACTACAGAGGACAGTATACTGTATATATACACACTATAGAGGACAGTATATTGTCTATACACTACAGAGGACAGTATACTGTATATATATACACTACAGAGGACAGTATACTGTATATATACACTACAGAGGACAGTATACTGTATATATACACTACAGAGGACAGTACACTGTATATATACTACAGAGGACAGTATACTGTATATATACACACTATAGAGGACAGTATACTGTCTATACACTACAGAGGACAGTATACTGTATATATATATACACTACAGAGGACAGTATACTGTATATACACTACAGAGGACAGTATACTGTATATATACACTACAGAGGATAGTATACTGTATATATACACTACAGAGGACAGTATACTGTATATACACTACAGGGGACAGTATACTGTATATATACACTACAGAGGACAGTATACTGTATATATACACTACAGAGGACAGTATACTGTATATATACACTACAGAGGACAGTATACTGTATATACACTATAGAGGACAGTATACTGTCTATACACTACAGAGGACAGTATACTGTATATATATACTACAGAGGACAGTATACTGTATATATACACACTATAGAGGACAGTATACTGTCTATACACTACAGAGGACAGTACACTGTATATATACTACAGAGGACAGTATACTGTATATATACACACTATAGAGGACAGTATACTGTCTATACACTACAGAGGACAGTACACTGTATATACACTACAGAGGACAGTATACTGTATATATACTACAGAGGACAGTATACTGTATATATACTACAGAGGACAGTATACTGTATATATACTACAGAGGACAGTATACTGTATATATACACTACAGAGGACAGTATACTGTATATATACACTACAGAGGACAGTATACTGTATATATATACAGAGGACAGTATACTGTATATACACTACAGAGGACAGTATACTGTATATACACTACAGAGGACAGTATACTGTATATACACTACAGAGGACAGTATACTGTATATACACTACAGAGGACAGTATACTGTGTATATATACTACAGAGGACAGTATACTGTGTATATATACTACAGAGGACAGTATACTGTGTATATATACTACAGAGGACAGTATACTGTATATATACTACAGAGCACAGTATACTGTATATATACACTAGAGGACAGTATACTGTGTATATATATATATATATTCTACAGAGGACAGTACACTGTATATATACTACAGAGGACAGTACACTGTATATATACTACAGAGGACAGTATACTGTATATATACACTACAGAGGACAGTATACTGTATATATACACTACAGAGGACAGTATACTGTATATATACACTACAGAGGACAGTATACTGTATATATACACTACAGAGGACAGTATACTGTATATATACACTAGAGGACAGTATACTGTGTATATATACTACAGATGACAGTATACTGTATATACACTACAGAGGACAGTATACTGTATATACACTACAGAGGACAGTATACTGTATATATACTACAGAGGACAGTATACTGTATATACACTACAGAGGACAGTATACTGTATATACACTACAGAGGACAGTATACTGTATATATACACTACAGAGGACAGTATACTGTATATATACCACAGAGGACAGTATACTGTATATACACTACAGAGGACAGTATACTGTATATATACTACAGAGGACAGTATACTGTATATACACTACAGAGGACAGTATACTGTATATACACTACAGAGGACAGTATACTGTATATATACTACAGAGGACAGTATACTGTATATATACTACAGAGGACAGTATACTGTATACACACTACAGAGGGCAGTATACTGTATATACACTACAGAGGACAGTATACTGTATATATACACTACAGAGGACAGTATACTGTATATATACCACAGAGGACAGTATACTGTATATACACTACAGAGGACAGTACACTGTATATACACTACAGAGGACAGTATACTGTATATACACTACAGAGGACAGTATACTGTATATACACTACAGAGGACAGTATACTGTATATATACTACAGAGGACAGTATACTGTATATATACTACAGAGGACAGTATACTGTATACACACTACAGAGGGCAGTATACTGTATATACACTACAGAGGACAGTATACTGTATACACACTATAGAGGACAGTATACTGTATATATACACACTATAGAGGACAGTATACTGTATATACACTACAGAGGACAGTATACTGTATATACACTACAGAGGACAGTATACTGTATATACACTACAGAGGACAGTATACTGTATACACACTATAGAGGACAGTATACTGTATATATACACACTATAGAGGACAGTATACTGTATATATACACACTATAGAGGACAGTATACTGTATATATACAGGGAGTGCAGAATTATTAGGAAAGTTGTATTTTTGAGGATTAATTTTATTATTGAACAACCATGTTCTCAATGAACCCAAAAAACTCATTAATAGTAGTTTTTAGTTTGTTTTTAGTTTTAGCTATTTTAGGGGGATATCTGTTTGTGCAGGTGACTATTACTGTGCATAATTATTAGGCAACTTAACAAAAAACAAAAATATACCCATTTCAATTATTTATTTTTACCAGTGAAACCAATATAACATCTCAACATTCACAAATATACATTTCTGACATTCAAAAATAAAACAAAAACAAATCAGTGACCAATATAGCCACCTTTCTTGGCAAGGACACTCAAAAGCCTGCCATCCATGGATTCTGTCAGTGTTTTGATCTGTTCACCATCAACATTGCGTGCAGCAGCAACCACAGCCTCCCAGACACTGTTCAGAGAGGTGTACCGTTTTCCCTCCTTGTAAATCTCACATTTGATGATGGACCACAGGTTCTCAATGGGGTTCAGATCAGGTGAACAAGGAGGCCATGTCATTAGATTTTCTTCTTTTATACCCTTTCTTGCCAGCCACGCTGTGGAGTACTTGGACGCGTGTGATGGAGCATTGTCCTGCATGAAAATCATGTTTTTCTTGAAGGATGCAGACTTCTTCCTGTACCACTGCTTGAAGAAGGTGTCTTCCAGAAACTGGCAGTAGGACTGGGAGTTGAGCTCGACTTCATCCTCAACCCGAAAAGGCCCCACAAGCTCATCTTTGATGATACCAGCCCAAACCAGTACTCCACCTCCACCTTGCTGGCGTCTGAGTCGAACTGGAGCTCTCTGCCCTTTACCAATCCAGCCACGGGCCTATCAAGACTCACTCTCATTTCATCAGTCCATAAAACCTCAGAAAAATCAGTCTTGAGATATTTCTTGGCCCAGTCTTGACGTTTCAGCTTGTGTGTCTTGTTCAGTGGTGGTCGTCTTTCAGCCTTTCTTACCTTGGCCATGTCTCTGAGTATTGCACACCTTGTGCTTTTGGGCACTCCAGTGATGTTGCAGCTCTGAAATATGGCCAAACAGGTGGCAAGTGGCATCTTGGCAGCTGCACGCTTGACTTTTCTCAGTTCATGGGCAGTTATTTTGCGCCTCGGTTTTTCCACACGCTTCTTGCGACCCTGTTGACTATTTTGAATGAAACGCTTGATTGTTCGATGATCACGCTTCAGAAGCTTTGCAATTTTAAGAGTGCTGCATCCCTCTGCAAGATATCTCACTATTTTTGACTTTTCTGAGCCTGTCAAGTCCTTCTTTTGACCCATTTTGCCAAAGGAAAGGAAGTTGCCTAATAATTATGCACACCTGATATAGGGTGTTGATGTCATTAGACCACACCCCTTCTCATTACAGAGATGCACATCACCTAATATGCTTAATTGGTAGTAGGCTTTCGAGCCTATACAGCTTGGAGTAAGACAACATGCATAAAGAGGATGATGTGGTCAAAATACTCATTTGCCTAATAATTCTGCACGCAGTGTACACTATAGAGGACAGTATACTATATATATACACTATAGAGGACAGTATACTATATATATACACTATAGAGGACAGTATACTGTATATATGCACTATAGAGGACAGTATACTGTATATATGCACTATAGAGGACAGTATACTGTATATATACACTATAGAGGACAGTATACTGTATATATACACACTATAGAGGACAGTATACTGTATATATACACTACAGAGGACAGTATACTGTATATATACTATAGAGGACAGTATACTGTATATATACACACTACAGAGGACAGTATACTGTATATATACACTATAGAGGACAGTATACTGTATATATACACTATAGAGGACAGTATACTGTATATATACACTATAGAGGACAGTATACTGTATATATACACTATAGAGGACAGTATACTGTATATATACACTATAGAGGACAGTATACTGTATATATACACTATAGAGGACAGTATACTGTATATATACACTATAGAGGACAGTATACTGTATATATACACTACAGAGGACAGTATACTGTATATATACTACTACAGAAGGATCTGGGTAGATTGGAGGATTGGGCAGATAAGTGGCAGATGAGGTTTAACACTCACAAATGTAAGGTTAAGCACATGGGAAGGAATAATGCAAGTGACATAACACCAGGAGCCGCACAGCGATCAGGCCACGTGTCAGAGACGCCACCGCTGCGACCAAAGCGGAAAAGTCCATGAGACGGATATAGACACATCAGGGGGCGTCGTGTATACACTGAGCCCATCGCCAGGATACCCCCCAGTGTCCGATAGGTGCAGGATATAGTGTGTGTGTGTGTGTGTGTGTGTATATGTGTATATATATATATAGTCCTCTGTAGTGTATATAGACAGTATACTGTCCTCTGTAGAGTATATAGACAGTATACTGTCCTCTGTAGAGTATATATACAGTATACTGTCCTCTGTAGTATATACAGTATACTGTCCTCTGTAGTATATATACAGTATACTGTCCTCTGTAGTATATATACAGTATACTGTCCTCTGTAGTGTATATATACAGTATACTGTCCTCTGTAGTGTATATACAGTATAGTGTCCTCTGTCGTATATATACAGTATACTGTCCTCTGTAGTATATATATATATATATACAGTATACTGTCCTCTGCAGTGTATATACAGTATACTGTCCTCTGTAGTGTATATACAGTATACTGTCCTCTGTAGTGTGTATACAGTATACTGTCCTCTGTAGTGTGTATACAGTATACTGTCCTCTGTAGTGTATATATACAGTATACTGTCCTCTGTAGTGTATATACAGTTTACTGTCCTCTGTAGTGTATATATACAGTATACTGTCCTCTGTAGTGTATATACAGTATACTGTCCTCTGTAGTGTATATATACAGTATACTGTCCTCTGTAGTATATATACAGTATACTGTCCTCTGTAGTGTATATACAGTATACTGTCCTCTGTAGTGTATATACAGTATACTGTCCTCTGTAGTGTATATACAGTATACTGTCCTCTGTAGTGTATATACAGTATACTGTCCTCTGTAGTATATATATATACAGAATACTCTCCTCTGTAGTATATATATATATATATATATACAGTATACTGTCCTTTGTAGTATATATATATATACAGTATACTGTCCTCTGTAGTATATACAGTATACTGTCCTCTGTAGTATATATACAGTATACTGTCCTCTGTAGTATATATACAGTATACTGTCCTCTGTAGTGTATATATACAGTATACTGTCCTCTGTAGTGTATATACAGTATAGTGTCCTCTGTAGTATATATACAGTATACTGTCCTCTGTAGTATATATATATATATATATATACAGTATACTGTCCTCTGCAGTGTATATACAGTATACTGTCCTCTGTAGTGTATATACAGTATACTGTCCTCTGTAGTGTGTATACAGTATACTGTCCTCTGTAGTGTGTATACAGTATACTGTCCTCTGTAGTGTATATATACAGTATACTGTCCTCTGTAGTGTATATACAGTTTACTGTCCTCTGTAGTGTATATATACAGTATACTGTCCTCTGTAGTGTATATACAGTATACTGTCCTCTGTAGTGTATATATACAGTATACTGTCCTCTGTAGTATATATACAGTATACTGTCCTCTGTAGTGTATATACAGTATACTGTCCTCTGTAGTGTATATACAGTATACTGTCCTCTGTAGTGTATATACAGTATACTGTCCTCTGTAGTGTATATACAGTATACTGTCCTCTGTAGTATATATATATACAGAATACTCTCCTCTGTAGTATATATATATATATATACAGTATACTGTCCTTTGTAGTATATATATATATACAGTATACTGTCCTCTGTAGTATATACAGTATACTGTCCTCTTCAGTGTAAATTACTTTACACAGTTTAGTGTCATCTGCGAAAATTGATACTTTACTATGCAAGCCTTCTACAAGATCATTAATAAATATATTGAAGAGAAT
This sequence comes from Bufo bufo, assembly GCF_905171765.1. Lineage (NCBI taxonomy): Eukaryota > Metazoa > Chordata > Amphibia > Anura > Bufonidae > Bufo > Bufo bufo. The sequence continues at coordinate 5,744,442 of NC_053392.1, read as the reverse complement.
AGGGCCCAATACTGACCCCTGAGGTACCCCACTAGTGACAGTGACCCCTCCAGTACTGACCCCTGAGGTACCCCACTAGTGACAGTGACCCCTCCAGTACTGACCCCTGAGGTACCCCACTAGTGACAGTGACCCCTCCAGTACTGACCCCTGAGGTACCCCACTAGTGACGGTGACCCCTCCAGTACTGACCCCTGAGGTACCCCACTAGTGACAGTGACCCAAACTTAGTGTGTACCGTTAATAACTTTCCTCTGTTTTCTATTACTCAGCCAGTTACCTACCCCACATACAGACGTTTTCTCCCAGTCCGAGCATTCTCATTTTATATACTAACCTTTCATGTGGTACAGTGTCAGATGCTTTGGAGAAGTCCAGATAAACGATATCGGGGGGCGCTCTCGTCCCTCTGTGGGGGTTCAGTCCTGATGTCGGGGGGGGGGGGGGGGCTCTCCTCCCTCTATGGGGGTTCAGTCCTGATATGGGGGGTCTCGTCCCTCTATGGGGGTTCAGCCCTAATATTAGGGTCACTCTTGTCCCTCTATGGGGGTCACACTTTCCAAGGATTTTTCTTTTCCATTAGAAGCAGAAAACTGAAGGGTCAGAAATTCTTTTGGAAACCATAAAATGTCCTGTGAATCTGTTGCTCACGAACTGCTGCCGGCTGCCCATAGACTTCCAGGCTGCTGACTGCCACACCCCAATCATCCAGACACTCAGAGGGCAGCGGGGTGAACTCCACCCTAATCCACCCGCAGGTTTCTGCTCTCCGTTCAGCGCTCAGTATTGTATTCAGTCTGTGTGTTATCTCCTATAGGTTCTGACTCCAGGAGGAGAAGTCCCCCCGAGAGATGTCCCCGTCCTCTGTATTCCCAGGACTGTCCAGAGGAGAAGCTCCCAGAGAACCATCAGGTAGATGGAGCTGAAGTCTCCCCAGAATCTGACCAGAAAGGGACTGAACCAAAGACCATTTTACATTTCTCTTCTTCAGGATGAAAATCTGATGGATATTAAGGCTGAGGTTAAAGATGAAGCAGAAGAGGAGACGGATTTATGGGGCGATCAGCAGGGTAAGAAGGGGGGCGTCCTTTACTCACTGCGCCTGCGCCGAATACTGAACGGGATGGTGCAGGCGCGAGATACAGGGCCGACAGGACGGGAGACTAAGGCTGCCTGGCCCTGTCAATCAAGTGCGGCGGGGTGCGTCCAGAGGTGGGAGTACGGAGCTTCTAGTAGCAGTGGCAATGCCCCTCCCCCCCGCTCATAGAGGCTAATTAGCATATTATACCAATTAGATTTCTGGCGTAATGGGGGCATAGATACAAGTAGGAATAGGCTAGTTAGGTTCATCGCTAATGTCAGCTAGTTTAATAGGGTTAATTCTGATGACAGAAACCCTTTAAGCTATTATAAATATTGACGATAGCGAATTAATCCGTCTTAAAGCTAAATGACCTTTGATGATGTCACCGCAGGTCCTGGTCTAGTAACAGATCTTTCTAGCCCAAATCTATAATTCATAAGAATAATAAAGACGCACCTGATAAGACGCACCTAGGTTTTTGAGGAGGAAAAGAAGAAAAAAATATTTTGATCCAAAAGCTGTGCTTTTAGTAGGTTTTGAACTATGGGGGGATCTGTGGATGACGCACTGTTATGGAAGGATCTGTGGATGATGCACTGTTATGGGGGGATCTGTGGATGACGCACTGTTATAGGGGGATCTGTGGATGACGCACTGTTATGGGGGGATCTGTGGATGACGCACTGTTATGGGGGGATCTGTGGATGACGCCCTGTTATGGGGGGATCTGTGGATGACGCCCTGTTATGGGGGGATCTGTGGATGACGCCCTGTTATGGGGGGATCTGTGGATGACGCACTGTTATGGGGGGATCTGTGGATGACGCACTGTTATTGGGGAATCTGTGGATGACGCACTGTCATGGGGGTGATCTGTGGATGACGCACTGTCATGGGGGTGATCTGTGGATGACGCACTGTCATGGGGGTGATCTGTGGATGACGCACTGTCATGGGGGTGATCTGTGGATGACGCACTGTCATGGGGGTGATCTGTGGATGACGCACTGTCATGGGGGTGATCTGTGGATGACGCACTGTCATGGGGGTGATCTGTGGATGACGCACTGTCATGGGGGTGATCTGTGGATGACGCACTGTCATGGGGGTGATCTGTGGATGACGCACTGTCATGGGGGGATCTGTGGATGACGCACTGTTATGGGGGGATCTGTGGATGACGCACTGTTATGGGGGGATCTGTGGATGACGCACTGTTATGGGGGGGATCTGTGGATGACGCACTGTTATGGGGGGGATCTTTGGATGACGCACTGTTATGGGGGATCTGTGGATGACGCACTGTTATGGGGGGATCTGTGGATGACGCACTGTTATGGGGGAATCTGTGGATGACGCACTGTTATGGGGGGATCTGTGGATGACAATTATGTCATCTACAGATCCCCCATCAGATGCATCAGTGTGGAGGGAGGAGGCGGAGACACTCATGGCGGGGCCCGGTGCAGTGACTCTACTCTAATACACCGGGCCCCGCAGCTGTTAAGTACATTAAATCCGAATGGGTCTGCAATTACTGTAGTACCGTATGTATAGCATTAAGACGGCGCAGACCGGCAGCTCCCTCCTCATGCTCCGCCTGCCTCTTTATTCTTAAAGTGAGATAGGCGGGCAGGCGGCGCATGACCGAGGGAGCTGCCGGTCTGTGCCGTCTTAATGCTATACATACGGTACTACAGTAAGTACAGTACAGTAATTGCAGACCCATTCGGATTTAATGTACTTAACAGCTGCGGGGCCCGGTGTATTAGAGTAGAATCACTGCACCGGGCCCCGCCATGAGTGTCCCCGCCTCCTCCCTCCACACTGATACTAAGCTGGCCGCACTGTGCAGCATAGCGGCCAGCGAAGTATCTGCTTTATAAGACGCACTGCCGGGGGGGTGTTTGTCTTATAAAGCGAAATATACGGTAATCTATCCAGCATCTATCTATTAGCTAAAGGACCTTTGATGAGCCCCTTTCCCCTTCCAGCTCCCGCCCAAAGCTGATGTCACCACAGGTCCTGGCATTTAATAGATAAATATTTTATCTATCTATATACAGTGAGGAACAGAAGTAGTTGAACACCCTGCAATTTTGCAAGTTCTCCCACTTAGAAATCATGGAGGGTCTGACATTCACATTGTAGGTGCATTCCCATCTGAGAGACAGAATAAAAAAAAATATTCTGGAAATCCCATTGTATGATTTATATAGAATGTCTTTGTCTTGCTGCTGAACAGAAGTATCTGAACACCTGAGAAACAGCAAGAATTCTGTCTCTCAAAGACCTGTTACTGTGCCTTTAAAAAGTCCACCTCTACTCTACTCATTAATCTAACATAGTCGCACCTGTCTGAGCTCTTTAAAGACCCCTGTCCACCCCACAGTAAGTCAGCAGCCAACTACTACCATGGGCAAGCCCAAAGAGATGTCAAAAGACACCAGAGACCAAATTGTGGACCTCCAAAAGGCTGGAAAGGGCTACGGGGCAATGGCCAAGCAGCTTGGTGAAAATAGATCAACTGTTGGAGCAATTGTTAGAAAATGGAAGAGGCTCAAGACAACTGTCAGTCTCCCTCAGACTGGGGCTCCATGCAAGATCTAACCTCGTGGGGTATCACTGATGATAAGAAAGGTGAGGAATCAGCCCAGAACTACAAGGGAGGAGCTGGTCAATGACATGAAGATTCAAAGGACACAGGCGCGCTCGTTCACAGGATCGGAAGGTAAGCGAGTGGATCTCCAGCCTGCCAGCGACGATCGTTCGCTGGCAGGCTGGAGATGCGATTTTTTTTAACCCCTAACAGGTATATTAGACGCTGTTTTGATAACAGCGTTTAATATACCTGCTACCTGGTCCTCTGGTGGTCCCTTTTGCTTGGATCAACCACCAGAGGACACAGGCAGCTCAGTAATAAGTAGCATCAAACACCACTACACTACACTACACCCCCCCTGTCACTTATTAACCCCTTATTAACCCTTGATCACCCCATATAGACTCCCTGATCACCCCCCTGTCATTGATCACCCCCCTGTAAGGCTCCATTCAGACATTTTTTTGGCCCAAGTTAGCGGAAATTGTTTTTGTTTTTTATATATATTTTTTTCTTACAAAGTCTCATATTCCACTAACTTGTGTCAAAAAATAAAATCTCACATGAACTCATCATACCCCTCACGGAATCCAAATGCGTAAATTTTTTTAGACATTTATATTCCAGACTTCTTCTCACGCTTTAGGGCCCCTAAAATGCCAGGGCAGTATAAATACCCCACATGTGACCCCATTTCGGAAAGTAGACACCCCAAGGTATTCGCTGAGGGGCATATTGAGTCCATGAAAGATTGATATTTTTGTCCCAAGTTAGCGGAAAGGGAGACTTTGTGAGAAAAAATAAATAAAAAATCAATTTCCGCTAACTTGTGGCAAAAAAAATAAAAAATTCTATGAACTCGCCATGCCCCTCATTGAATACCTTGGGGTGTCTTCTTTCCAAAATGGGGTCACATGTGGGGTATTTATACTGCCCTGGCATTTTAGGGGCCCTAAAACGTGAGAAGAAGTCTGGGATTCAAATGTCTAAAAATGCCCTCCTAAAAGGAATGTGGGCCCCTTTGCGCATCTAGGCTGCAAAAAAGTGTCACACATCTGGTATCGCCGTACTCAGGAGAAGTTGGGGAATGTGTTTTGGGGTGTCATTTTACATATACCCATGCTGGGTGAGATAAATATCTCGGCAAAAGACAACTTTTCCCATTTTTTTATACAAAGTTGAGAGAGAAATATCTCGGTCAAATGCCAACTTTGTATAAAAAAATGGGAAAAGTTGTCTTTTGCCGAGATATTTCTCTCACCCAGCATGGGTATATGTAAAATGACACCCCAAAACACATTGCCCAACTTCTCCTGAGTACGGCAATACCACATGTGTGGCACTTTTTTGCAGCCTAGGTGGGCAAAGGGGCCCACATTCCAAAGAGCACCTTTAGGCCTCTTTCACACGGGCGTTGCGGAAAAATGTGCGGGTGCGTTGCGGGAACATGTGCGATTTTTCCGCGCGAGTGCAAAACATTGTAATGCGTTTTGCACTCGCGTGAGAAAAATCGTGCGTGTTTGGTACCCAAACCTGAACTTCTTCACAGAAGTTCGGGCTTGGGATCGGTGTTCTGTGGATTGTATTATTTTCCCTTATAACATGGTTATAAGGGAAAATAATAGCATTCTGAATACAGAACGCATAGTAAAACAGCGCTGGAGGGGTTAAAAAAAAACCCTCCATTTTACTTTGCATTCTGTATTCAGAATGTTATTATTTTCCCTTATAACCATGTTATAAGGGAAAATAATAATGATCGGGTCTCCATCCCGATCGTCTCCTAGCAACCGTGCGTGAAAATCGCACCGCATCCGCACTTGCTTGCGGATACTTGCGATTTTCACGCAACCCCATTCATTTCTAGCAGAGGAGCATGCTGCGATTTTCACGCAACGCAAAAGTGATGCGTGAAAATCACCACTCGTGTGCACAGCCCCATAGAAATGAATGGGTCGGTATTCAGTGCGGGTGCAATGCGTTCACCTCCCGCATCGCATCCGCGCGGAATACTCGCCCGTGTGAAAGGGGCCTTAGGATTTCACCGGCCATTTTTTACACATTTTGATTTCAAACTACTTACCACACATTAGGGCCCCTAGAATGCCAGGGCAGTATAACTACCCCACAAGTGACCCCATTTTGGAAAGAAGACACCCCAAGGTATTCCGTGAGGGGCATGGCGAGTTCCTAGAATTTTTTATTTTTTGTTACAAGTTAGCGGAAAATGATGATTTTTTTTTCTTACCAAGTCTCATATTCCACTAACTTGTGACAAAAAAATAAAAACTTCCATGAACTCACTATGCCCATCACGCAATACCTTGGGGTGTCTTCTTTCCAAAATGGGGTCACTTGTGGGGTAGTTATACTTCCCTGGCATTTTAGGGGCCCAAATGCGTGCGAAGTAGTTTGAAATCAAAATCTTTGGAATGTGGGCCCCTTTGCCCACCTAGGCTGTCATTTTACATATACCCATGCTGGGTGAGAGAAATATCTCGGCAAAAGACAACTTTTCCCATTTTTTTTATACAAAGTTGGCATTTGACCAAGATATTTATCTCACCCAGCATGGGTATATGTAAAATGACACCCCAAAACACATTGGGGGCCCCTAGAATGCCAGGGCAGTATAACTACCCCACATGTGACCCCATTTTGGAAAGAAGACACCCCAAGGTATTTCGTGATGAGCATAGTGAGTTCATGGAAGTTTTTATTTTTTGTCACAAGTTAGTGGAATATGAGACTTTGTAAAAAAAAAAAAGAAATCATCATTTTCCGCTAACTTGTGACAAAAAATAAAAAGTTCTATGAACTCACTATGCCCATCAGCGAATACCTTAGGGTGTCTACTTTCAGAAATGGGGTCATTTGTGGGTTTTTTCTACTGTCTGGCCATTGTAGAACCTCAGGAAACATGACAGGTGCTCAGAAAGTCAGAGCTGCTTCAAAAAGCGGAAATTCACATTTTTGTACCATAGTTTGTAAACGCTATAACTTTTACCCAAACCATTTTTTTTTACCCTAAATTTAGAGAAAAATTTATATATGGATGTCGTTTTTTTTGCAAAATTTTACAACTGAAAGTGAAAAATTAGATTTTTTTGCAAAAAAATCTTTAAATTTCGATTAATAACAAAAAAAGTAAAAATGTCAGCAGCAATGAAATACCACCAAATGAAATCTCTATTAGTGAGAAGAAAAGGAGGTAAAATTCATTTGGGTGGTAAGTTGCATGACCGAGCAATAAACGGTGAAAGTAGTGTAGGTCAGAAGTGTAAAAAGTGGCCTGGTCATTAAGGGGGTTTAAGCTAGGGGAGCTAAAGTGGTTAATAAATATGTCCCATTGAGCATTTTTGTAAATATATCTTATTAAAAATTTCCCAGCGTTCCCCCTAAAATTTGTTGCCTCCTACCTCATTGTATATGTTTGGTATCCCATGGATACGGCCACCTCTTGGCCGCCGCATCCATGGGCCGCGCTTGCGCAGACGAAGTAGCTGCATCCAGTACCCGGCCTCTTCATGTTATCGGGAACGAGCACGGCTCCAGGCGGCCGCGCATGCGCTAATGTTTATTCCTTTGTCCGCGTCTAAAACAGCTGCGCATGCGCGGCTCAATTTTAGGAGCGGTGCAAAAGAATATATATCTGCGCATGCGCGGCCGTCCGAAGACTTCTAAAACTACAGAGGAGTGTGAGGACGTGCCAGAGAAGGATCAGAGGACCGGAGGCAAGTTCAAGAGAGGTGAGTATTATTTTTAAAATATTATATGCACCACCAAATCCACCAACAATATAATAATATATGATAATAAAGGGAATCAACAGGAATAGAGGAACTCCATTGTGGCATCTAGGCACATAGGGGGAAGACAAATATGGAGTGGATGGAACAAAGGGGCCACATTTATAGAATTGAGTGACGATTCCCCAGCAGGGGGGAGGGGCTTCACAGACACTGCAGGCTGCTGATGACTCATACAATTCACATGAACCAGGAAGCAAGGACTGAGCTCTGAGTGATGTCATAAGGAGGCATGGCCGGCCTTCACTCAAACTGCCTAAGCCCGCCCAGCCTTAGCAGCAGGAAACCAGGAAGTGAACGGCAGAGCTGGCTGCAGGTGAGGGTGAAGTAGCAAGATGGGAATACCCCTTCAGGACCCGGCCATTTTTATCAAATCTGACTATTGTCACTTTCTGTGGTGATAACTTTAAAACGCTTTTACTTATCCAGGCCATTCTGAGACTGTTTTCTCATCACATATTGTACTTCATGACACTGGTAAAATTGAGTAAAAAAAATAGATTTTTATTTATTAAAAAATGTTGAAAAATGAACATATTTCCAAATTTCATATTTCTCTATTTTTATAATAGATAGTATTAACTCCAAAAATAGTTATTACTTTACATTCCCCATATGTCTACTTCATGTTTGGATTATTTTGGGAATGCCATTTTATTTTTTGGGGACGTTAGAAGTTTAGAAGCAAATCTTGACATTTTTCAGAAAATCTCTAAAACCCACTTTTTCAGGACCAGTTCAGGTCTGAAGTCACTTTGTGAGGCTTATATAATAGAAACCACCCAAAAATTACAACCCATTTTACAAACTACACCCCTCAAGGTATTCAAAACTGATTTTACAAACTTCGTTAACCCTTTAGGTGTTCCACAAGAATTAATGGAAAATAAAGATAAAATTTCACTTTTAGGGCACATTTTCCATTTGAATCAATTTTTTCAAGTTACAAAGCTAGGGTTAAGAGCAAAATAAAACTCAATATTTATGGCCCTGATTCTGTAGTTTACAGAAACACCCCATATGTGGTCGTCAACTGCTGTACAGGCACATGGCAGGGCGCAGAAGGAAAGGAACGCCATACGGTTTTTGGAAGGCAGGTTTTGCTGGACTGGTTTATTTACACCATGTACCATTTGAAGCCCCCCTGATGCAACCCTAGAGTAGAAACTCCCAAAACGTGACCCAATTTGGAAAGTGGCAATACCTAATATGTATACTTTTTTTTATTTATTTAAGTTTTACACAATAATATCATTTTTGAAACAAAAAAAAAATCATGTTTTAGTGTCTCCATATTCTGGGAGCCATATTTTTTATTTATTTTTTTATTTAGGCGATTGTCTTAGGTAGGGGCTCTTTTTTTGTGGCATGAGGTAACTGTTAGATTGGTACTATTTTGGTGGGCATGCGCCTTTTTGATCGCTTTGTGTTGTACTTTTAGTGATAAAAGGTGACAAAAAAATAGTTTATTTAGGCTTTTTTTTTTTTTTTACGGTGTTCATCTGAGGGGTTAGGTCATGTGATATGTTTATAGAGCTGGTCGATACAGACGCAGCAATATCTAATATGTCTACTTTTCTTTTTTTTCCCTATTTTTATTTTTTTTACAAATTTTGGGGAAAATGACGTGTGGTTTGTGTCTTTTTTTGTTTTTGTTTTTTTTTTACTTGAAACTTTAATTTTTTTGGGGGGGAACTTTTTTATTTTTTCACTTTTTAATTTTTTTGTTCCACTTTGGGACTTCAACTTTTGGGGGTCTGATCCCCTTTACAATGCATTCCAATACTTCTGTATATGATACAGTGTGTATTACTCATACAGCTTCCTGCCTGTGAGATCCAGGGGGCTGAATCTCACAGGCTCTTCACCGGAAGGCAGTGCGCTGCCTTCCATGCCATCGGGTCACCGCCACAGGGTCCTCTCCCCTCCCCCTCATTGGTGGCAGTGGCCACAGGGTCCCCTCCCCTCCTCCTCATTGGTGGTGCAGTGGCATCTTCTGATTGGAGCCCCAGCAGTGTGATCCCGGGGCTCCGATCGGTTACCATGGCAGTCAGGACGCTACTGAAGCCGTCCATGATAACCTCCCTGCTGCTGTGTGTACTATGCACAGGGCACCAGGGAGTGTGTGAAGTCCTAGTCACTCTAAGGCCCCTTTCACACGGGCGAGTATTCCGCGCGGGTGCAATGCATGAGGTGAACGCATTGCACCCGCACTGAATCCGGACCCATTCACTTCAATGGGGCTGTGCACATAAGATGTTTTTCACGCATCACTTGTGCGTTGCGTGAAAATCGCAGCATGTTCTATATTCAGCGTTTTTCATTCCAAGCAGGCCCCATAGAAATGAATGGGGCTGCGTGAAAATCACAAGCAAGTGCGAATGCGGTGCAATTTTCACGCATGTTGCATTGCATTGCACTCGCACGGGAAAAACTGAACAACTGAACTCGATCGCAGTCAAAACTAACTGAAATGCCGTGCCTACTTGCGCGGGTTTGCCGCAATGCAACCTGAACGCATCCGGCCCTCACCTGCGATGCCCGTGTGAGAGAGGCCTAATAGAGATCTATCAGGGTGCATAGGACAAGGGATGGAAAGATCCCAGGTTCTACCCCTAAGGGGGCTAATAGTTATTAAATAAAAAGTATAAAAAAAAACTAAATATGAAGAATAAATCACCCCTTTTCCCAAATTTACATATAAAAAATAAACATATCTCCACATCCGAAAAGTCCAAACTATTAAAATATAAAAAAATGCCCTATGCAGTGAACGCCATAACAGAAAAAAAAATAATAAAAAACTCACGATTAGCCATTTTTTTTAAATGCGGAATGCATGTGGCTTTTTTGGTGTTTTATTTTTTCGTGTGGTATCGAATGGTATACAGTATCGCAATACTTTTTTATGATATCGAAACCAAATCAAAATGGTATATCGGAACAAACCTAATATATATATTCAAATAGACCATATTTTGTAGAATCTGGGATTATAACCAAACCCGTACATAAGTAGATTAGTGTGCCAGGCATCGTTACATTTATAGATGACATTACTTCTACACTATAAAGGCCGGAGACATGTAGTAATGGCTGTTATTCCTCAGGTAGGTGTCATCAGATGCCGGGTGTTATAGATGACATTACTACTACACTATAAAGCATGGAGACATGTAGTAATGGCTGTTATACCTCAGGTAGGTGACATCAGATGCCGGGTGTTATAGATGACATTACTTCTACACTATAAAGGCTGGAGACATGTAGTAATGGCTGTTATATCTCAGGTAGGTGTCATCAGATGCTGGGTGTTATAGATGACATTACTACTACACTATAAAGGCTGGAGACATGTAGTAATGGCTGTTATACCTCAGATAGGTCTCATCAGATGTCGGGTGTTATAGATGACATTACTTCTACACTATAAAGGCTGGAGACATGTAGTAATGGCTGCTATTCCTCGGGTAGGTGTCATCAGATGCCTGGTGTTATAGATGACATTACTATATATAGGGATCACACTTTCCAAGGAATTTTCTTTTCCATTAGAAGCAGAAAACTGAAGGGTCAGAAATTCCCCTGGAAACCATAGAAAGGCTGGGGAATCTGTGGCTCACGAACTGCTGCTGGCTGCCCATAGACATCCAGGCTGCTGACTGCCACACCCCAGTCATCAGGACACTCGGAGGGCCGCGGGGTGAACTCCACCCTAATCCACCCACAGGTTCCTGCTCTCCTCTGCCGCAATTCAGCGCTCAGTATTGTATTCAGTCTGTGTGTTATCTCCTATAGGTTCTGATTCCAGGAGGAGAAGTCCCCCCGAGAGATGTCCCCGTCCTCTGTATTGCCAGGACTGTCCAGAGGAGAAGCTCCCAGAGAACCATCAGGTAGATGGAGCTGAAGTCTCCCCAGAATCTGACCAGAAAGGGATTGAACCAAAGACCATTTTACATTTCTCTTCTTTAGGATGAAAATCTGATGGATATTAAGGCTGAGGTTAAAGATGAAGAAGAAGAGGAGACGGATTTATGGGGCGATCAGCAGGGTATGGAGGGGGGCTGTCATGGGTCACCTGGATACCACTCCCATCATCTCATCATCACATGTAATAATCTCTTCTGTCCCTGTGTGTTTCCTACAAATGGACTCATAGAAAGAAATCCCCCCGAGAGATGTCCCCGTCCTCTGTATTCCCAGGAATGTCCAGAGGAGAAGCTCCCAGATAACCATCAGGTAGATGGAGCTGAGCCCTATAGACATCTATATAGGGGGGTCCTGCAGTCATAGAGGGGTCATAGATGGTGGGGGTCTCTTATGTGGATCTGTTAGATTTCCCACCTGTCTGCTATATTGTCCTGAATTGTTACAGATGACAAATCAGGGGGAAGATCTGACTGATATTAAAGTGGAGGATGAAGAAGAGCAGATGATGGGCGATCCCCCGTGTAAGATTGAGGTGGAGGAGGACATTCCAGTCCATGTGACCACAGGTAAGGAATAATGAATGGAGGAAGGGAATTAGGAGGTTTCTTCAGGTGAGGCTCCACCTTAGAGCTGCAGTAAAGGAGCACTCCGGGCAGTGACCCAGCTTTGAGTCTTTAAATGGCAGGCTAATAGTTTTATACTAGTAAAGGCTCCGGAGACATGTAGTAATGGCTGTTATACCTCAGGTAGGTATCATCAGATGCCGGGTGTTATAGATGACATTACTACTACACTATAAAGGCTGGAGACATGTAGTAATGGTTGTTATTATGAATGATCAGATTGTCACATTTTTTATGTTATACCCAAAAACTTAAAGGCTATGGACACCTTTGGGGGCATATTGTACTTGAGCTAAAAATCTTTTTTTTTCAATTGGTTTATTAAAAATATGGAGTCCTTTTCTCTGTACAGAGCGGAGATGCTCTACTGGCAGGATATGAGTTTTCTCTCTGCTCCGTCAGGCAGGGAGGTGACAGGCTCCTTATCTCTGACATTATAGACACTCATTATCGATCAGTTCTTATCTTACTGATAGCCTCTAAGGCCTGTATTACACCAACAGATTTTCTGACCATTCATTGGTCAGATGGCCTATTACACACACAGATCTTTTGTTATACACACCAACTATTGGTCTCATTGGACAGATATTGGTCAGATAATCTGTTGGTGTAATACAGGCCTTAGTAATTTAGAGCTCAGGATTATTAGATGACCAGCACAAGTACCAGTCACACAGCTAGAAAAACAATGAACCCTTTGACAGAACGGCTCAATATTTTTACTAAAATGATTTTAGACCCAAATGAGTAAAATGCAATCATAAAATAATGTTCCCCATACATAGTCTTTAAATGTATTTTATTGGGATTTTATGTGATCGACCAACACAAAGTCCAAGTCTGTGTGAGGTTTCTCTGCAGAAGCGTCTGTGAACAGCAATTTTTAAGTCTTGTCACAGACCAGACTAAACCCTTCCATTGTAGCTCTGGCTAGATGTTTAGGGTTGTTGTCCTGCTGGAATGTGAACCTCCGCACCAGTCTAAAGTCTTCTGCAGCCTCTACCATATTTTCCTCCAGGATTGCCCTGTATTTAGCTCCTTCCATCTTCCCATCAACTCTGACCAGCTTTCCTGTCCCTGCTGAAAAGAAGCCCCCCCACAGCATGATGCTGCCACCACCATGTTTTACGGTGGGTATGGTGGGTTCAAGGTGATGTGCAGTGGTAGTTTTCTGTACATCATAGCATATTGCATTTGTGCCAAAAAGTTCCACTTTGGTCTCCTCTGACCAGAGCACCTTCTTCCACGTGTTTGCTGTGTCCCCTACATGCATTGTGGCAAACTGCAAACAAGATTTCTTACGGCTTTCATCTTGCCACTCTTCCATAAAGGGCAGATTGGTGGAGTACACAACTAATAGGTGTCCTGTAGACAGATTCTCCCACCGGAGCTGTGGATTTCTGCAGTGTGACCATGGTCCTCCTGGCTGCTTCTCTAATTAGTGCTCTCCTTGCCTTAGCTGCGCGCGCTGGCACAAAAACACATTGGGCTGCAGGGGGTGTTAACTTTGAAATACAGGCACTTTGAGGTTTCTGATCCCTGCGGTCACAGACCGCAGGGATCAGAAACTTGCATAAGCGCTACAAACCGCAGGTCTGAATTGACCTGCGGTTTGTAGCGATCGGCAATGCCGGGGTCTCAGGACCCCCCTAGGCATTGTCGCAGGGTGCCTGCTGAATGATTTTAACAGGCACCCCGTTCCAATCACTGCCGGTCGTGCCGCAGTGATCAAAACTACACAGGACGTACGGGTACGCCCTGTGTCCTTAAGGGGTTAAGCAACGTACCCGAGGCGGGTTGACTTGATGTTTGGAATTGGGCCAGGTTAGAGGCCACCGAAGAGAGTCTTGGTGAGGCACCGGAGAGACAGCCTCTGCTTCTCCGGACTGCTGGTAGAGGAGAAAGATGGCGCATGCCACGTCCGGGAAGGCAGCGGTACGGCTGAATCCCCCACATCAGGGTGTTTGAGAGGTCTGCGCTGCTTCTCCGTGGTATGCGCAGTGGTGAGGGCTCATTATTCCCGGTGTCTGGGGAAGGAGGAGATGCCTCCGGTTCATGCTGTGGTGGGGAGAATGATCCCTGAGAGCCTGCTTGCGGATCCTCAAATCACGGATGCCGCCCGTGTGCCTTCTGCAATTTACGGAACAGGCGGCCCATTATAGAAATGCCGATAGTTGTCCGCAAAACTAATAAGAATAAGACATGATCTATAATTTTCACGGGGCCACGGAATGGAGCAACGGATTCGGACAGCACACAGAGTGCTGTCCACATCTTTTGCGGCCTGCTGAAGTGAATGGGTCTGCACCCGAGCCGCAAAAAAAATGCGGCTTGGATGCGGCACCAAACCACGTGCATGTGAATGCGCCCTAAGGCTACTTTCACATCTGCGTTTTTTCTGGATCTGGCAGGGTTTTGCAAAAACACTTCCGTTAGGATAATACAACTGTCTGCATCCGTAATGAACGGATCCGGTTCTATTATCTTTAAAATAACCAAGATGGATCCGGCGCCAAAACCATTGTAAGTCAATGGGTGCCGGATCCGTTTTCTCAGACACATTATCCCATGACACACACACAACCACTGTATGCAGCGTTTTTCTGTCCGCCATGGGAACGCAACCAAATGGAACGGAATGTAATCTGGTGACTCCGTTCTGTTCAGTTTTGTCCCTATTGACAATGAAGGGACAGAACTGAAGTGTTTTCCTCCGGTATTGAGATCCTACGACATATCTCAATACCGGAAAGGAAAAATGCTGATGTGAAAGTAGCCTTAATCTTGCACCACAGAGGACACTACATTCCTAGTCCAATAACTTGCACTTAATGCAATGTCCAGTACGTGGGCTGCACAACCTGCCCTTTGAAGGGCTCATGCACACAAACACATATTTTTAGTTCGCATCTGATCAGCATTTTTTGTGGGTCGGATGCGGACCCGTTCACTTCAGTGGGGCTGTAAAAGATGCGGACAGCAAACCATGTGTCCACATCCATATGTCTGTTCCGTGGCCCTGCAAAATAGAACATGTCCTATTCTTCCCCGCATTACGCACAAGGATAGGACTATTCTATAGAGGGCAGGACCTTCAGTTCTGAGAAATGCGGAACGCATAGAGCGGTATCCATGTTCTGCAAATCCGCAGTTTGCGGCCTGCAAAAATGCCAATGGTCGTGTTCATGAGCCCTAAAAGAGAGGACACGGAAGCATTTGTCACCAGCAAAAATTATGTTAACCCCTCCTCGGCCTCCAAACATTTCATACAACATCACACGAACAACACAGATGGTTTAGAGGTATGGGAACTGAAAAAGTTAAATGATGGGGAGGGGGATTCAGAAAAGAAGATGACTGAACGAGAGGCGTACTAAAAACTAGATATCCAGAAGGATGGAATGACTGATAACATCCCCCTATTGCTAATAGTGATGAGCGAAGCGAACTGCGGATCCTAGATCCAAAGTCGCTTCCCTCAAAACGTCGGATTAAAGGGGTTGTCCAAGTTATATTTGTCCTCAGGATAGGTCATCAATATCAGATCGGCTGGGGTCCGAAACCCGGCCGATCAGCTGTTTGAAGATAAGGCAGGCGTCCCGTGCCAGCGCCTCCTCCTCTTCACTCTTTACCTTCTAGCTGTTGCATCTGCAGCGGTGAGCAGGTGTAATTACAGCCAAGCCGTCCCATTCATTTCTATGGGACGGATCGCTCCTATACAAGTGTACAGTAATGAGCCGTCCTATAGAAATGAATGGGACGGCTTTGGTGTAATTACACCTGCTCACCGCTGCAGATGCAACGGCTAGAAGGTAAATAGTGAAGAGGAGGAGGCGCTGGCACGGGGCGCACGCCTTCTCTTCAAACAGCTGATCGTCCGGGTGTCGGACCCCAGTCGATCTGATATTGATGACCTATCCTGAGGACAAATATAACTTGGACAACCCCTTTAATGCTGTACAGAGATCCGTCTCTCTACAGCATTAAAATGTACGGCCTCCGATAAGGCGAAGTCAGTTATTTGCAAAGTCTCGCAAGAGTTCATGGAATAACTGCGGCATTTGAAGTGTAAAACGACTTTAAAACTTGGATCCAAACTCTGCTTCAGATCCGAGGTACCAGTCAGAACCATAGGAGCACAGTGTAATTCTACTAGACTCCAATGCATACATGCCCCAACATGAGCCCTCGCACAGCTCCGTGCATATAATAATTGTATTATAAATGAATCATAAGTAATGGTAAGAATATGCTGATGCAAAGAAAAAAGTTTTTTTTTTCCAAAATGTTTCATTCCCCCCTCCCCCAGTATTAAAATACAAGAAAAATGATACACATTTGATATTATTATAATCGTAGTGACCCGGTGAATGGTCAGTTTTACCTTATAGCAAATGTTGTAAAATTAAAACCCATAAAACTTTGTTGGAAATTTTTATTTTATTTTTTATAATTCCACCCCACCATTTGGAAATTATTTCTCCGCTTCCCACTACATTGTATGCAACCGTACATGGTTCCATTAAAAAGTACATCTTGTCCTGCAACAAAAAAGCTTGCATATAGCTATGTGAATGGAAAAATAAGAGTTATGGATTTGGGAAGGCTGGGAGTAAAAAAACGAAAATTGAAAATTGCCAGAACATTAAAGGATTAATGTCCCAGGATTGAGGGGGTGGGTGGTTACTGAGTGCAGACCAGAATCTGGGACTTCGGAACACATTCTGTGTCATACTCCAGGCTGAATCGATCATCTAGTACATGATTTATCCGCACACTGTAGCAAGAAAAAAAGTGACCTCCTTGCGCAAATTCGCTCCATTGATTTAGGCTAAATCTGCAAGCAGATCCTCAATATGCAAACTCAGAAACTCAGGAGACGTTCAAGAGTCGGCCTTAAATTTCTACAGCAAATACATTGCAGAGAAAGGGAAGGATGTATTCCTCACATTACTGATGGATCCACTTCTGGCACAAAAAATGTATTTTATATTGTATGTGTCTCTCCAGCCTAAGGCCAGATTCACATGAGATTATTACGGACATATTATCCATCTGTATTGTGCACATGTATCCCGACCACAGGTTCAGCTGACATCAACTCACAGCATCATAGATACATGTGCACGTAACATAGATGGATATGTCTGTTACATGTGAATCCAGCCTCATTGGAATGTGATACATTTATCAAAAAGTTTTAACAATAAATCATAAAATCTAATCTTAATCTTAACAGAAAATCCCTGTGAGAAGCCTGAAGGAAACATCATCATGTTATCTCTAGATTATAAAGAAGATGAAGATACCAGGCAGCGCTCTTCAGAAGAAAACTTCATTACCTGTACTGTACATCCAGGACTTCACAATGCAGAGCCATCAAATAATTCCCCCAAGAATGAGGACCTTTCTAATGACCAATCACAGATTATCAACCGAAGTCCCAATCTATCATATAATCATCCTAAACATGAGGATTCTTCTACTGATCAATCACAGATTATTACTCCAAATATAAGGCAGAAACGGGGTAAAATATTTAATTGTGAGGAACGTGGAAAACAGTTCAGATGTAAGTCAGAGCTTTCTGTACACAAAAATCAACACAAAGGAGAGAAGCCGTATTCATGTTCTGAATGTGGAAAATGTTTCATAGAAAAAAAAGGTCTTGCTAAACATCTCAGAATTCACACAGGAGAGAAGCCGTATTCATGTTCAGAATGTGGGAAATGCTTTAACCGAAAAGCAAGCCTTGATCTACATAAAAGAATTCACAAAGGGGAGAAGCCATATTCATGTTCAGAGTGTGGTAAATGTTTTACAGATAAATCATATCTGCCTGCACATCAGAGAATTCACACGGGAGAGAAGCAACATTCATGTTCAGAATGTGGGAAATGCTTTAACCGAAAATCAAGCCTTAATCTACATAAAAGAATTCACACAGGAGAGAAACCATATTCATGTTCAGAGTGTGGTAAATGTTTTATAGGTAGATCAAATCTGCTTGTCCATCAGAGAATTCACATAGGAGAGAAGGCACATTCATGTTCAGAATGTGGGAAATGCTTTAACCAGAGGTCAAGCCTTGATGTACATAAAAGAATTCACACAGGAGAGAAACCATATTCATGTTCAGAGTGTGGTAAATGTTTTATAGGTAGATCAAATCTGCTTGTCCATCAGAGAATTCACATAGGAGAGAAGCCATTTTCATGTTCAGAATGTGGAAAATGCTTTGCCAGGAAATGCAGTCTTTATCGACATAAGAGAATTCACACAGGAGAGAAGCCATATTCATGTTCAGAATGTTTGAAATGTTTTAACCGAAAAGAAAGCCTTGATCAACATAAAATAATTCACACAGGAGAGAAGCCGAAGCCATATTCATGTTCTGAATGTGGAAAACGTTTCATAGAAAAAAAAGGTCTTGCTAAACATTTCAGAATTCACACAGGAGAGAAGCCATATTTATGTTCAGAGTGTGGTAAATATTTTACAGATAAATCATATCTGCTTGCACATCAGAGAATTCACACAGGAAAGAAGCAACATTCATGTTCAGAATGTGGGAAATGCTTTGCCAGGAAATGCAGTCTTTATCAACATAAGAGAATTCACACAGGAGAGAAGCCATATTTATGTTCAGAGTGTGGTAAATATTTTACAGATAAATCATATCTGCTTGCACATCAGAGAATTCACACAGGAGAGAAGCAACATTCATGTTCAGAATGTGGGAAATGCTTTAACAGGAAATCAAGCCTTGAGCTACATAAAAGAATTCACACAGGAGAGAAGCCATATTCATGTTCAGAATGTGGGAAATGTTTTACAGATAGAACATATTTGCTTGCACATCAAAGAATTCACATTGGAGAGAAGCCACATTCATGTTCAGAATGTGGGAAATGCTTTAATAGGAAATCAAGCCTTGAGCTACATAAAAGAATTCACACAGGAGAGAAGCCATATTCATGTTCAGAGTGTGGTAAATGTTTTACAGCTAGATTATCTCTGGTTGTACATGAGAGAATTCACACAGGAGAGAAGCCATATTCATGTTCAGAATGTGGGAAATATTTCAGAGAAAAAAGACATCTTACTACACACCAGAGAAGTCACACAGGAGAGAAACCATTTTCATGTTCAGAATGTGGGAAATATTTCAGAGAAAAAAGACATCTTACTTCACACCAGAGAAGTCACACAGGAGAGAAACCATTTTCATGTTCAGAATGTGGGAAATGCTTTACCCATAAATCAAGCCTTGATCAACATAAAAGAATTCACACAGGAGAGAAGCCATATTCATGTTCTGAATGTGGAAAATGTTTTATAGAAAAAAAAGGTCTTACTAAACATCTCAGAATTCATACAGGAGAGAAGCCGTATTCATGTTCAGAATGTGAAAAATGTTTCATGGAAAAAAAAGATCTTACTAAACATCTCAGAATTCACACAGGAGAGAAACCATTTTCATGTTCAGAATGTGGGAAATGCTTTACCAAGAAATTAAGTCTTGATCGACATAAGAGACTCCACACAGAAGAGAAGACATGTTGATGTTTTGTGTAAGAATAATGTTTTACAAATAAATTAGTCTTTCAAACTTGGAGACATGTGTGTTCATTTTACCTCATTGTGCCAATATTGTATGCGAGTGAGCAACAGAACTCCTACTCACAAGTCGCTGATAAACCTTTTGTTTCTTTTTACTTCATTCCAATATAAAATGGTACATCATGAGGGACGCTGAGACAGACATCGTTCACACCTCCTCCCCTCCATGTGACGTTTCGGGAGAACACGCCTCCTTACTCATGCGTGCAGGTAGAGGGGGAGGTGGGATTTTTATAGCACCAACAGCTGATGCATATATACAAACCACATTGTTTTATACAAAATGCATCGCCATAAATAACCCTAACACATGAAAGTGATCAATCATATAAATGCACTAAAGCTACATATTTCATTTAACCCTTTAGGTATTAAAGACTGGAGTTTCACTATCCAAAAGGTCTCACTTTGTAACAATCTCCTACTGTTATCCTCCTCATGGACTCCACTTTTTACCACCTCCAGAATCTGACACCTGATGGGCCCGATCATAAAAATGTTGGGCGACCATAGTTTTACCTTGTTTTTTCACCTCCACTGTATCCATCTTACTCTCTCTTCTGAGTTCCTTCCTAAGGCTGGACTTATGCTCATTGATTCTGATCCATATAGCCCGAGATGTTTGCCCAACATATCTTACCACATGGGCATTTCAAGCAGTATATGACATTACATGTCTCGTACGTTGCAAAATCCTTAATTTGTATCCTGTCTCCCTATGTGGGGTGCACTACAGCGTAATCTTTAATTATAGCATTACAGTTCCCACAGCTCAGACAGGGAAAAGTACCCCTCCTCTGAGTTGCAAGGAAACTCTGTCTTTCCATTTTTTTTAGGGTGTATGTCACTTCTAATCAGCATGTTATTCAGAGGCAAAAAGGGGGTTATCAACAAACATTCTCCCAAATTTTTGATCATGTCTTAGTACCCCCCAATATTTCAGAATAACCTTTTTTATTAGTTTAGAATGTCGATCATATTTGGAAACATACACACATTGTTTCTTTTGCTTATCCCTTTTTTTAACCTGTCTGATGTCCTGTTTTTTTTTTTTTTTTACCAACCACAATTCCAATTTCCATCACCTCTTTCTTATTATAACTAGAGTTGAGCAGACACCTGGATGTTCGGGTTCGGCCGAACTTTAGAAAAAAGTTCAAGTTCGGGACCCGAACCCGAACCGAACTTGACCCCGAACCCCATTGAAGTCAATGGGGACCTGAGCACTAAAATGGCTGTAAAAATGTCATGGTGAGGGCTGCAAATGGCGTCAAAATGTGGTTAAGAGCATGGCAAGTGCTCTGCAAACAAATGTGGATAGGGAAATGACTTAAAATAACATAAAATACGTAAAAATTATAATCTTGATCTAGGAGGACCAGGTCCATATGGAGAAGGAGGTTGAGGTGGAGGAGGAGGAGGTAGCCTACACTGCTTTTTGGTTTTAAATTTATTTTTATTTTTTTAAATTGGGGTACTCCCCAAAACATTGGGAAATATAGACTTCCAGTCATGCTAAACACACGTTCAGACAATACACCGGCTGCAGGGCAGGCCAGCACCTCCAAGGCGTAAAGGGCAAGCTCAGGCCATTTGCCCAATTTGGAGACCCAGAAGTTGCAGGGGCTGACCCCTGTCAGTTAGTTCGTGTAGGCGTGTGCATACTTGCTGCCCCACCCACCATGTCGCACGTCCCCGTGATGTTCACGATCCAATTTGATATCTGCTCTATCAACTTTCGATGTTCTTTTATGCGCCTACCATGGTGATTACGGGTGGCGGGGAATCGGGGTTCCAGGCCGGAGAGGGAGCGTGAGAAAAAGAGACCAAATTTATGTGGGGATCTGTGGATGACGCACTGTTATGGGGGGGATCTGTGGATGATGCACTGTTATGGGGGGGGATCTGTGGATGACGCACTGTTATGGGGGGATCTGTGGATGACGCACTGTTATGGGGGGGATCTGTGGATGACGCACTGTTATGGGGGGGATCTGTGGATGACGCACTGTTATGGGGGGGATCTGTGGATGACGCACTGTTATGGGGGGATCTGTGGATGACGCACTGTTATGGGGGGATCTGTGGATGACGCACTGTTATGGGGGGATCTGTGGATGACGCACTGTTATGGGGGGGATCTGTGGATGACACTTATGTCATCCACAGATCCCCATAAGTGTCATCTACAGATCCCCCATCAGATGCATCAGTGTGGAGGGAGGAGGCGGAGACGATCATGGCGGGGCCCGGTGCAGTGACTCTACTCTAATACACTGGGCCCTGCAGCTGTTAAGTACATTCAATCCGAATGGGTCCGCAATTACTGGACTGTACTTAAGGTACTACAGTATGTATAGCATTAAGACTGCGCAGGGCGGCAGCTCCCTCCTCATGTGCCGCCTGCCACAGCTCCCTCCTCCTCATGCGCGGCCTGCCTGTTCATTCATAAAGTGAGATAGGCTTGCAGGCGGTGCATGAGGAGGGAGCTGGGTCAGGCGGCGCATGAAGAGGGAGCTGCGGCAGGCGGCGCATGAGGAGGGAGCTGGGGCAGGCGGTGCATGACCGAGGGAGCTGCCGGTCTGCGGCGTCTTAATGCTATACATACGGTACTACAGTAAGTACAGTACAGTAATTGCAGACCCATTCGGATTGAATGTACTTAACAGCCATTAGTGTCCCCGCCTCCTCCCTCCACACTGATACTTCGCTGGCCGCGCTGTGCAGCATAGCGCCAGCGAAGTATCCGCTTTATAAGACGCACGGCCATTTCCCCCCCACTTTTGGGGGGGGAAAAGTGCGTCTTATGAAGCGAAAAATACGGTAATCTATCCAGCATCTATCTATCTATTAGCTAAAGGACCTTTGAGCCCCTTTCCCCTCCCAGCTCCCGCCCAAAGCTGATGTCACCACAGGTCCTGGCATTTAATAGATAAATATTTTATCCATCTATCTATATATAGTGAGGAACAGAAGGATTTGAACACCCTGCAATTTTGCAAGTTCTCCCACTTAGAAATCATGGAGGGTCTGACATTCACATTGTAGGAGCATTCCCATCTGAGAGACAGAATAAAAAAAAATATTCAGGAAATCCCATTGTATGATTTTTAAAGAATGTCTTTGTCTTGCACTGCTGAACAGAAGTATCTGAACACCTGAGAAACAGCAAGAATTCTGTCTCTCAAAGACCTGTTACTGCGCCTTTAAAAAGTCCACCTCTACTCCACTCATTAATCTAACATAGTCGCACCTGTCTGAGCTCTTTAAAGACCCCTGTGCACCCCAGTCAGTCAGTCAGACGCCAACTACTACCATGGGCAAGACCAAAGAGCGGTCAAAATATACCAGAGACCAAATTGTGGACCTCCACAAGGCTGGAAAGGGCTACGGGGCAATTGCCAAGCACCTTGGTGAAAGTAGATCAACTGTTGGAGCAATTGTTAGAAAATGGAAGAGGCTCAAGACAACTGTCAGTCTCCCTCGGACTGGGGCTCCATGCAAGATCTAACCTCGTGGGGTATCACTGATGATAAGAAAGGTGAGGAATCAGCCCAGAACTACAAGGGAGGAGCTGGTCAATGACATGAAGAATGCTGGGGCCACAGTTTCAAAGGACACTGTCGGTAGAACACTACGCCGTCATGGTTTCAGATCATGCATTGCACGGAAGGATCCCCGGAACAACTCAACTCGATCGCAGTCAAAACTGACTGAAATTCCGTGCCTAGTTTGCCGCAATGCAACCTGAATGCATCCGGCCCTCACCTGCGATGCCCGTGTGAAAGAGGCCTAATAGAGATCTATGAGGGTGCATAGGACAAGGGATGGAAAGATCCAAGGTTATACCCCTAAGGGGGCTAATAGTTATTAAATAAAAAGTATAAAAAAAAAAATATGAAGAATAAATCACCCCTTTTCCCTATTTTACATATATCAATAAATAAATAAACATATCACATATCGCCACATCCAAAAAGTCCAAACTATTAAAATATAATAAAAATGCCCTATGCAGTGAACGCCGTAACAGAAAAAATAATAATAAAAAAACCTCCTGATTCGCCATTTTTTCTAAATGCGGAATGCACGTGGCTTTTTTGGTGTTTTTTATATTTTTCGCGTGGTATCGAATGGTATAGAGTATCGCAATACTTTTTTATGATCTAGAAACCAAATCAAAATGGTATATCGGACCAAACCTAATATATATATATTCAAATAGACCATATTTTGTAGAATCTGGGATTATAACCAAACCCGTACATGAGTAGATTAGTGTGCCAGGCATCGTTACATTTATAGATGACATTACTTCTACACTATAAAGGCCGGAGACATGTAGTAATGGCTGTTATACCTCAGGTAGGTGTCATCAGATGCCGGGTGTTATAGATGACATTACTTCTACACTATAAAGGCCGGAGACATGTAGTAATGGCTGTTATACCTCAGGTAGGTCTCATCAGATGCCGGGTGTTATAGATGACATTACTTCTACACTATAAAGGCCGGAGACATGTAGTAATGGCTGTTATACCTCAGGTAGGTGTCATCAGATGCCGGGTGTTATAGATGACATTACTTCTACACTATAAAGGCTGTAGCACTCTCCTGTCTTCAATTCAGTGGAATTTATTTCACCAGCAAAGAAAATGCGTTGTTTCGACCGTAAAGGTCTTTCTCAAGCAAGGTTGCTTGAGAAAGACCTTTACGGTCGAAACGTCGCATTTTTTTTGCTGGTGAAATAAATTCCACTGAATTGAAGACAGGAGAGTGCTGCGGTTTCTTCTATATGACGCATCCAAGGGGGAACTTCTGACTGGCTCCCAACACGGCTGGCACCACCACAAGATAAGACTTTAATTTTTTGTTGTGCTGCTATACGCATTTTTTCCTACACTATAAAGGCTGGAGACATGTAGTAATGACTGTTATACCTCAGGTAGGTGTCATCAGATGACAGGTGTTATAGATGACATTACTACTACACTATAAAGGCTGGAGACATGAAGTAATGGCTGTTATACCTCAGGTAGGTGTCATCAGATGCCGGGTGTTATAGATGACATTACTATATATGGGGGTCACACTTTCCAAGGATTTTTATTTTCCGTTAGAAGCAGAAAACTGAAGGGTCAGAAATTCCCCTGGAAACCATAGAAAGGCTGGTGAATCTGTGTCTCACGAACTGCTGTTGGCTGCCCATAGACATCCAGGCTGCTGACTGCCAGACCCCAGTCATCAGGACACTCGGAGGGCAGCGGGGTGAACTCTACCCTAATCCACCCGCAGGTGCTCAGTATTGTATTCAGTCTGTGTGTTATCTCCTATAGGTTCTGACTCCAGGAGGAGAAGTCCCCCCGAGAGATGTCCCCGTCCTCTGTATTCCCAGGACTGTCCAGATGAGAAGCTCCCAGAGAACCATCAGGTAGATGGAGCTGAAGTCTCCCCAGAATCTGACCAGAAAGGGACTGAACCGAAGATCATTTTACATTTCTCTTGTTTAGGATGAAAATCTGATGGATATTAAGGCTGAGGTTAAAGATGAAGAAGAAGAGGAGACGGATTTATGGGGCGATCAGCAGGGTAAGGAGGGGGGCTGTCATGGGTCACCTGGATACTACTCCCATCATCTTATCATCACATGTAGTAATCTCTCCTGCCCCTGTGTTTCCTACAGATGGACTCATAGAAGGAAATCCCCCCGAGAGATGTCCCCGTCCTCTGTATTCCCAGGACTGTCCAGAGGAGAAGTTCCCAGAGAACCATCAGGTAGATGGAGCTGAGCCCTATACACATCTATAAAGGGGGGTCCTGCAGTCATAGAGGGGTCATAGATTGTGGGGGTCTCTTATGTGGATCTGTTAGATTTCCCACCTGTCTGCTGTATTGTACTGAATTGTTACAGATGACAAATCAGGGGGAAGATCTGACTGATATTAAATTGGAGAATGGAGAAGAGCTGATGATGGGCGATCCCCCGTGTAAGAGTGAGGTGGAGGAGGACATTCCAGTCCATATGACCACAGGTATGGAATAATGAATGGAGGAAGGAGAATTGGGAGGTTTCTTCTCGTGAGGCTCCACCTTAGAGCTGCAGTAAAGGAGCACTCCGGGCAGTGACCCAGCTTTGAGTCTTGAAATAGCAGTCTAATGGTTTTATACTAGCAAAGGCATCGGAGACATGTAGTAATGGCTGTTATACCTCAGGTAGGTGTCATCAGATGCCGGGTGTTATAGATGACATTACTTCTACACTATAAAGGCTGGAGACATGTAGTAATGGCTGTTATACCTCAGGTAGGTGTCATCAGATGCCGGGTGTTATAGGTGACATTACTACTACGCTATAAAGGCTGGAGACTTGTAGTAATGGCTGTTATTATGAATGAAACTTAAAGGCTATGGACACCTTTGGGGGATATTGTACTTGTGCTAAAAATCTTTTTTTTTTCCGATTGGTTTATCAAAAATATGGAGTCCTTTTCTCTGTACAGAGCTGAGATGCTCTACTGGCAGGATCTGATTTTTCTCTCTGCTCCATCAGGCAGGGAGGTGACTGGCTCCTTATCTGTGACATTATAGACCCTCATTATAGATCAGTTCTTATCTTGCTGATAGCCTCTACGTCCTGCCTGTATTACACCAACAGATTTTCTGACCATTCATTGGTCAGATGGCCTATTACACACACAGATCTTTTGTTATACACACCAACTATTGGTCTCATTGGACAGATATTGGTCAGATAATCTGTTGGTGTAATACAGGCCTTAGTAATTTAGAGCTCAGGATTATTAGATGACCAGCACAAGTACCAGTCACACAGCTAGAAAAACAGTTAACCCTTTGTGACAGAACGGCTCAGTATTTTTACTAAAGACCAATTGAAAAAATAATTTTTAGCCCCAAATGAGTAAAATGCAATCATAAAAATAATGTTCCCCATACATAGTCTTTAAATGTATTTTATTGGGATTTTATGTGATCGACCAACACAATTCTCAAGTCTTGTCACAGACAAGACTAAACCCTTCCATTGTAGCTCTGGCTGGATGTTTAGGGTTGTTGTAGGATATGATATGTATTAGGGCTGCACGATATATCGCAAAAATAATCGAATCGCGATAATCGGCAAATGCGATTTTGACCGACCCGAAAATGCCGCAATTATATATGAAGGGGCCCCTATTGATAAAAAGTCCTCTGTCCTATTGATAACAGGTCCAGCCTCTGTACTTACTTTCACGATGAATGCACTGCAGCGACGAGCGGGAGCGAGCGAGGCGGCCGGCCGGCACTTAGTCACGCTCCTGCTTCCTGAATTAAGTGGGAGGAGCGTGACAGTGACGGCAGTCACGCGCCGGCCGGCTCGCTAGCTGCCGCACTCTGCAGTGCATTCATAGTGAAAGTACAGAGGCTGGCCATTTTATGAATAGGAGAGTTATGTGCGCAGTTTAGGACACATGAAGGGACACATAGGGCCATGAGGGGGACCAGCATAAGATGCTATATGTGTGTCTTATGCTGGCCCCCCTCGTGACCCCATGTGTCATAGCACACATCCCCCATAACAGTGTCCTCCGCAGGTCCCCCATAACAGTGTCCTCCGCAGGTCCCCCATAACAGTGTCCTCCGCAGGTCCCCCATAACAGTGTCCTCCGCAGGTCCCCCACATAACGGCGTCCTCCGCA
This sequence comes from Bufo bufo, assembly GCF_905171765.1. Taxonomy (NCBI): domain Eukaryota; kingdom Metazoa; phylum Chordata; class Amphibia; order Anura; family Bufonidae; genus Bufo; species Bufo bufo. Next base: position 5,717,071 of record NC_053392.1, on the reverse strand, counting down.
GATCCCCCACATAACGGCGTCCTCCGCAGATCCCCCACATAACGGCGTCCTCCGCAGATCCCCCACATAACGGCGTCCTCCGCAGATCCCCCACATAACGGCGTCCTCCGCAGATCCCCCACATAACGGCGTCCTCCGCAGATCCCCCACATAACGGCGTCCTCCGCAGATCCCCCACAACTATGTCATACCCAGCCGCGGCTCATATGGGAAAATCCAAGCAAATAGACCTCTAGCACAATTCCCTTAAAATATTGCATCGCATATCGTTATGGCAATTTTTAGGGCCCTAATCGCAATCGCTGTTTAAAATCGCTGAGTTGAAGTTTAAAAGGGGAGTTATACCCTGTGGTTTATATACTTCATGGGTTACCTGAAATGCTCTTATTTTGTTGTAGAGCTAAGACCAAGAGGATAGTGTTCCTCAAGAAACCTGCCCCCGCATGGCTTACACCATTGTATAAGCAGTGAGTGGATAAGGTTATGGAGGAAGAATCCCCATCTCTCAGTGAGAACATTAGACGTGATTAGGATGGAAGTATCTACTTCTTTTAAAGCTTTTGAGAAGAATCTTCCACATTATCTGGGAAGTTGGCAGCTTCTATTACTGTATCCGACTCTGCCTCCTCTGATGAGGAACTCCACTTCCTCTTCTGACTATGAACTATTCTTCAGAAGACAAGGACAAGGGCGGACTGGGAACTTAAAGTGGCCCTGGAAAAAAAAACTAAGTGGCCCCATGTTGTAGGCAGGTCCAAATGAACAGAAGATGGGACAACACGAGTAGACGGGATCAACAATACCATAGTGCAAAATACCTTCCCAGCAGAACCAAATAACACAATGTAGCACAATATACTGCACCAAAAGAGGTCCCTCTGTGGTGGCCATCAATAGCTACCATCTTCTGCCCTCCTCCTTCAGTCATCTATGGAGCAGGGGGCTTAGGAGGTGGGGTGCGGGCCATAGCAGATGAATTCAGGAGGCCATGTGCGGTCGCTGGCTGGGTACCCGAGTACCTGATTCTCACAGCATTAATTACTGTTGAGACCTCATTAGGTACCCGGTCAGCAGCAGAGAGGAGAACTTGAGTGGCCCCCTGGGGCATCGGCCCACCGGGAAATTTCCCTGTAGGGTCTATGGCTAATCTGCCCCTGGACAGGGATACTCTGATGATAACGGGGATTTCTTTGTAGGAGCCAGTCAAACTTAAAAAAAAGTCTAATCAACAAAGACGCAGGATCACCGGGCCTGAGAAAAAGGGGCTCTCTGCTTTTTTCCCCAGGCTTGTGAAAACATTTT